>NC_053396.1:63872787-63937787 GCF_905171765.1 Bufo bufo
CTCTGCGGAGCTGGAAATTTTTTTGCCACGTTACTGGACGCTCATGCGCAATGCCTATAGGCTCTTGCGTCCTTTTGAGGAGGTGACAAACCTTGTCAGTCGCACTGAAGGCACTATCAGCGACATCATCCCATTTTTTTTCTTTCTGGAGCGTGCCCTGCGAAGAGTGCTGGATCAGGCCGTAGATGAGCGTGAAGAGGAAGAGTTGTGATCACCATCACCACCAGAAACAGCCTTATCAGCATCGCTTGCTGGACCTGTGGCAACGCTGGAAGAGGAGTCTGAGGAAGAGGAGTCAGAGGAGGAATGTGGCTTTGAGGAGGAGGAAGACCAACCACAGCAGGCATCTTAGGGTGCTCGTTGTCACCTATCTGGTACCAGTGGTGTTGAACGTGGCTGGGGGGGAAGAACAGACCTTCAGTGAGATCAGTGAGGACGAGGAACGGGACAGGAGTAGCTTGGCATTCAACCTTGTGCAAATGGGGTCTTTCATGCTGTCGTGCCTGTTGAGGGACCCTCATATAAAAAGGCTGAAGGAGAACGACCTGTACTGGGTGGCCACGCTACTAGACCCCCGGTATAAGCAGAAAGTGCCTGAAATGTTACAGAATTACCGGAAGTCGGAAAGGATGCAGCAGTTCCAAAATAAATTAAAAAGTATGCTTTACACAGCGTATAAGGGTGATGTCACAGCACAACAGGAATCTAACAGGGGAAGAGGTGAAAGTAATCCTCCTCCTACTACGACCACGCCGGCAAGGACAGGACGCTTTACAAACGAGTTGTTGATGGAGGACATGCAGAGCTTTTTAAGTCCTACGCATCGCCACAGCCCTTCGGGGTCCACCCTCAGAGAACGACTCGACCGACAGGTAGCAGACTACCTCGCCTTAACTGCAGATATCAACACTCTGAGGAGCGATGAACCCCTTGACTACTGGGTGTGCAGGCTTGACCTGTGGCCTGAGCTATCCCGATAGAACTTCTGGCCTGCCCGGCTTCAAGTGTCCTGTCAGAAAGGACCTTCAGTGCAGCATTGTCACTGAGAAGAGAAGTCACCTAGGTCAAAAAAGTCTAGATTACCTCACCTTTATTAAGATGAATGAGGCATGGATCCCGAAAGGACTGACAGTGGGCGATACATTTGACTAAAAAAGGCCTGATGAGATGAGCTGTCTTAGGCTAAAAATGGTCCACACGCTGCTGTATTTTATCTCTGCATGCCGGATGACTTGCGTGACTTATCCGCCACCAACTAGGGTTCAAGCCGCAATGTTTTAGTGCACTTTCTGCCTGGAAAACATACATTTTCTGGCAACAATACCTCATTTTTCAGGCATGTGTACATGCCTAATTTTTCTGGCCTCTGGTGCTGCACTGTGGCTGCAAAAACAACCCCAAAAAAAGGCACATACATGTGTCAATTCCCCTTCGTGATCGTTATCTTGTTGTGGTGAAGGGGCTTGCGTATCACAATGAAGCGACCACCTCTATGAGTGTGTTGGCAATGGCAATTTTGGCACACCCCAGATGATAAGGTCATTGCTTCATTGTGAACAGACGAAAAGCGATCGGCTGGATAATTTTGCATAGAAAAAACATTAATTTTCTTTGTGATCATCTAAGGTGATCATTAAAGCCTACTAGGCCAACAATGGGCCCACACTGCAGAATCATTGTTTTCTGGGTCACTTAACTGTCACTGAACTACCTCAGCACGACCATAGGCTTTGAAAAAACCCCATCGCCTGCAATCTCCCAAACGTGCGTTCGAGCACAGTCATCACTACACCAAGATTGACGCATAGAGGAATAAAATTTATGTCATGAGTGTGTCAACTATTGACAACTCTTTGCAGTTGTCTAAAATCTATTCCATACACGTCCCCTGATAGGGGACGTAACAGGGATTAAACTGATAGGAATGGAACTTCTTAACACACCACTCATATCTGGTGGCACAGTACATTGCACGGCGCACGCGCAGTGCCTCAAATTGGAAGTAGGAGGACCAGCCAAGCATCTTTTTCCATCTCCCGGTTCTTAAATCTATTCCATACATGTCCCCTGATAGGGGACGTAACAGGGATTAAACTGATAGGAATAGTACTACTTAAACACACCACTCATATCTGGTGGCACAGTACATCGCAAGCCGTACGTGCAGTGCCCCAAATTGGAAGTAGGAGGACCGACCAAGCATCTTTTTCCATCTCCCGGTTTCTAAAATCTATTCCATACACCGGCCCCTGATAGGGGACAAAACAGAGATTAAACTGTTAGGAACAGATTTTTTTTTAATAAAAAAAAAAAGAGGACAGCCTCTGCGGAGCTGGGTATTTTTTGAACGCTCATGAACAATGGCTGTAGGCTCATGCGTCCTTTTGCGGAGGTGACAAACCTGGTCAGTCAAACCCAAGGCAACATCATCGACCTCATCCCATATGCGTTTTTTCTGGAGCGTGCCCTGCGAAGAGTGCTGGATCAGGCCATAGATGAGCATGAAGAGGAAGAGTTGTGGTCACCATCACCACCAGAAGCAGCCTTGTCGTCGTCGATTGCTGGACCTGCGGCAACGCAGAGAGAGGAGTCTGAAGAAGAGGAGTCAGAGGAGGAAGGTGGCTTTGAGGAGGTGGAAGACCAACCACAGCAGGCGTCCCAGGGAACTTGTTGTCACCTTTCAGGGACCCATGGTGTTGTACGTGGCTGGGTGGAGGAAGAGACATTCAATGACGTCAGTGAGGACAAGGAACGGGACATGGCTAGCTTGGTATCCAACCTTGTTCAAATGGGGAGTTTGCGGTTGTGCAAATGGACTGTTTGCGGTTGTTTGCGGTGCGTTAAACGGGGAGTTTGGTCTGTCACTGTGAAGCGGGCGTAACCCTTACACTACCTGATCGATACAACATCATACCTGATGTTTTAAAGCACGTTATTCCAAACAATTTAGGAATGTTAGGTGATTTATGCCCTTTATGGATTAAAACCCGACTCTGCGTCAACTACGTAATTTTCCATGGGAGTTTTGCCATGGATCCCCCTCCGGCATGCCACAGTCCAGATGTTAGTCCCCATGAAACAACTTTTCCATCACTATTGTGGCCAGAAAGAGTCCCTGTGGGTTTTAAAACTCTCCTGCCTATTGAAGTCTATGGCGGTTCGCCCGGTTCGCAAACACTTGCGAAAATTCGTGTTTGCCGTTCGCGAACGGAAAATTTTATGATCCCGACATCTCTAAGTCTGAGGCTAGCCCTTCCTCCACCACCCGCATCTAGTCCCTCGCCCTATGTCCTCATAGTCCAGGGCTAGATGCAGGCCTCCCCACTCAAACACACACGTAACCCCCCCCCCCCCCTCAGGTAACCCAACCTAACTAACCCCATCTCTCCCTATCTCTAATATTACAAATAAACATAACAACCAACATGACTACATAACTGTCCCGAAGGCCCAAGTTTGGTCTTTGCAAGCCTTTTTTCAAAACTTCATCATATTACAAAACAAAAATCTAAGGTGAAAGCATCAGCCCACCACCTGGAACAGTATGACTAGACCTACGGTACGCTAAAAGCAAAGCCTCTCCAGAGGAGAGAGGCCCTACTGGTACCCAGTCTTTCATACTCAAGAGAACGCACCTTCATCAGGCCACCCAGGAGGTTCCTACAAACCTCGTCCACTGGGAGGACTTTCTGCCGCGTAGAGACTAAACACTGTGCATTCCATGTGTAGAACCTAACCACTATGCGCATTAGAAAAACTGTGCATGGGTCCCTACTTCCCAGGTCTCTGAGCACTCCATGGGCCCACTCCGCATAGGAGAGGCTGGCTAGCCTAGGCCAGCCAATGGAAGCTCCCACCCATTTGCCTCTGAGAATGAGACTGTGCGCAGGCGCGATGCGATCCCGGCCAGTGAGGGTGCCGGGCGCATGCGCTGAAGATAGCCGGGGACACTAGTAGCCGCCCAGCGCCGCCCAGCGAAGTGAATATTGATGAGCTGGGCGGCGCTTCAAACGGCAGTTGTGGCGAGGCTGGCTGGGCGCAAGCTGAGGTGAAACACCGCCCCTTGGGCAGATTGAACCCGATTCCAACAGGTTATAAAACTTCACATTACTGTAGTTATAAGGTGGACAGGGGGGATACTTACATGATTCTTATACACTTTATAAAACCTGTACGGTCATATATATACCTTAATATGCTTTTTGGCCCTGTCAGTGTCCCTTTAAAGAGTCCCTAAAGGCCTTATAAAACTCAGATGTTAAGCCATCCGGGCCTGGCGACTTCTTCAGAGCTAACCCTTCGATCGCCAGGATTACTTCCTCTTCCCTGATCTCCTCCACCAAAACGCCAAAAGAGAGATGAGCTCCTGACTGAGGGACAAGTTCAGCCAGGAAAGCCGACATCTTGTCCCGATCCAGATCCCTCTTTCCCAAGAGGCACGAGTAGAAGGATCTGACGATTTCCAGGACCCCTGATCTGGACCTGTTCAGAGATCCCGTACTATTGACCAGTCCTGTCACCAGCTTACTACTCACTGACATCTTACAGTTTCTGTAGGGGTCGGGCAAGCAGTACTTCCCGAAATCCCTCTCAAAAACCAAAAGATGTGTGCGTATCATACTGGCACCTCTTGAGCAAAGATTTCAACCTGGAGATATCCCCACGGCTACCACCAGTTGAGACCAGATGCTCTAGTTTCCTCCTCAGACCTTTATACAGGCGGTACCTGTCCAGGGACCTAAGGCTCGAGAGCTGGCGGAAGAACTTTGCCGCCCAATCTTTGAATATCTCCCACCACTCAGACTTAGTATCACAGAGATCCAGTAAAGCTACCTGACTCTGAAGGAAGTCCTCAAAGGATTGTCTCACCTCTGCTTCCTCCAGGATGCCCAAATTCAGCTTCCAGTAACCTCTTCCCATTTGGGGGGGGGGACTCTGAAATATTCAAAGAAAACATAATCAGACAGTGGTCAGAGAATTCTACCTCTACAACCTTTAAAAGGTGAGAAAGTAGCCTCCTCCTTTAAATAAAACCTATCTATTTTAGACCTAATCTGACTACCTCTATAATATGTGAATCCCCCGTGGCCTGGGGTATGCCGGATGTGGACATCCACCAGACGAGCCTCACTAGCTACACTGTTGAGGTAAATGCTATCATAAGCCAGCCGGTCTCTAGCGCCTCCCCTATCATGGGACCTTGTGATGGTATTGAAGTCCCCTCCAAAGACCACCTGCCGACTCGTAAAAAGAAAAGGCTTGATCCTCATAAAGAGACTTTTCCTGTCCCATTTTGACTGGGGGCCATAGCTGTTTATTAGGCGCAGTTCCTGTCTCTTCATGAGGGCATCAAGGATCAAGCGCCTCCCCATTTCTAACTCAATCACTCGTCGGCATTCTACCGGTGCGGTAAAAAGGACCGCCTCTCCACTATACGACTCAGCTGCAAGAGACCACTAGGAAGGCCCTGATCTCCACTCCTTCTTGGCTTTATAGACTGCTGCCAAATCTGACAGCCTGGGCTCTTGCAAAAACAAAATGTCAGCTTCAACTCGGCTGAGAAAATCAAAGGCTGTGAAACGAGCCGCATCTGACTTAATGCTGGCGACATTAATGGTCGCCAGTGTCAGCAGAGCGGGTACCACAATACAGAGTGATTGAATTAGATGGCCTTCTTCCCACCCTTCTAAACCCTCTTCCCCTCCTCCTGGGACTGTCTCCTAGAGCGGCACAACCTCTCTTGAGGGAGACAGTGGTGTCCATCTCATTTGCCCCCACCGCTACCCTCTGCGCACTACTCCTGGCTTCCTCGGTTTCAGGGCCCGGTTTTTCCACCCCTCCTGAGGACCTTACATCCCCACCAGAGGGGGGCGCCGGGCCTCCTGAAGACCCTACCTCCTTCGCCTCCGGTCACCGACCTTCAACCTCCTCCCTAGCAGAAGAGGAGGCGGAGGTCTCATCCAAGGTGAGAAACTGGTTGGAGAGCTCCAGAGGGGAGCCTGTTACGCCTTCCCTGGAAACTTTGGCTGGGCTAGGTCTATTTTTGGACGGCACGCTCTAGTCTCTCGATCTCATCTTCCAGCTCCCTGTCCCCTAGGGTCTCCGACTCAGGAGGGGCAGCCGCTTGGGAAGGAGCAGGCATCACCCCAGGATGGGGTTTCTCCTGCCCCCTCTCCGCCTGGCGCCTCTCCTTCCGCCGGGCCGGACCATTTCTGTTCTTCACCGACCCTTTCACTCTACTGTCTTTGCCAGCACCCGTCTCAGCCGAATGGACCTCCCGGCCCGCTCCTGCCGCATTGACCTCAGAGAGAGGACAGCAACTGAAAGGGTGCCCTAGCTCACCACACAGCTCACAAGACAGGATGACCTGTCCCCCCACAAAGCGCGCACTTCTGCACTTGGCAGCTGGTGCTGAAGTGTGTAGGGCTGCCGCACTTGGGACAGAGCTTTGGCTGCCGCCTGTAAAAGGCCAAGATTCTGTCAGGGGCGATAAAGGCAGATGATGGGATGTGGGAAATCGTACTCCCCAGACGTTTGAGCTTTATGCTAAATGTCCAGGCACCCGACCAAATGCCAAACTCATCCAGGTTCTTGGATAGAACTCTCTGGACCTCTCTGTACCTGCCCAGCCAAGTCATAATGTCAATGTAAGAGAGTGACTCGTTACGAGTCAGCACGGTCACTCTCTACCTCACTCTGGCGGGTTATCGCTTTTGCAATGAAACCACGCCAGTCCGGCTTGTTCTTCGCCAGCTCATATCCGGACCAGACGAGCTCCAGGCCCCCTGGCCGGACAAAACTGACGTCAAACTCCTTAGAGCCATACGGATGGATCAAGGCAAAGATGTCAGTTGCCTTGAAACCCATCCCAAGCAGGAGCTCCGCCAACCTTTTTTCTTGTAGGGGTCCGCCTGACTCCAGGGCTGGTTGTGGGTGAAAACCAGGCGGTCTTGCCCCCGCTTTGCTCTCAGAAAGCCCTCATGCCATGCCTGTCTATCCAGAATGACAGATCCACCTTCTTCCCCTCTATGATGATGGAGCTCTCCCCCTTTTTGAGGGCCTCCAGCAGTCGCCGCTGCAAGTCACTATCACCGGACTGTGAGAGTGAGGAAGCCAACGAAAACAGCCCCTCCCCCCCACGACCGCAGCCACACTGGCATAACTTCTGCCAGGTACTACAGATGCAGGAGGGGCAGCCGAGGCAGCCCCCTTTCCCCCTACTCTACCTACAGCAGGAGTTGCCCCAGACCCCCTGAAGGAGCTACACGAGGGGCCCCCACCACTTTTGCAGCAGCCGCCCCCCCGCTCTCACATTCCCCATCAGGATCCGGAGCAACACCCAAAACACCATTAGCATCAAAAACACTATTAACATTAACTTCACTATTACTATGGGCAACCACTTCTGCAGTGGCCACCTCCATTTCACCATCCCACCCCCAAACACACAGCTGGGCCAGTGGGGACCTTAGCCTCAGCCTTCACAGCTGTCTCATTGGCTTCATGACCCTGATGGACCAGAGCCTCTGCCACAATCCTCTCCACCTCCCCTTCTCTCCTGAGGATAGAGGAGACGCAGCAGAGTCAACAGCCCTAAAAACTTTATATCTCATTGCAGTTTTGGCAATAATTTTTGCAACACTCTCAGCAATCTTAGCATTCTTCTTGGTATCCTTTCCACCATTAGGGCGTCTCTGCTCTGCTGCTCCAGACCGGTGTGCTGTGGAACTACTGCTCTCAGTTATGCACACTCCGGCACCAGCTGCACACACAGACGCTCTGAGGGAAACATCAGCGACACTGCCATCCACTCCAGCCCCACCTCCGCCCGCTCACAAACAGCAGGGGAGGGGCTATGAGGACCTCAGGAGCAGCGGAAGCGACGGGGTTAACTGCTTGCCGTCACACTCACGCCGAAAGGCGTGAGTGCGGTGGCTCTCTCAGTTCACACTAACGCCGAAAGGAGTCATCTCGTGAGACCCGAGATTTCCTGTGAACGCGCGCTCCCAGGAGCGCGCGTTCACAGGATCGCGCAGTTCAGAAGTTCATCTACAGCCTGCCGGCAGCGATCATTGGCTGGCAGGCTGGAGATTTTTAAAAGATCCAATCAAAGAGGTATGTCAGACGCTATTTACAAAATAGCGTCTGATATACCTGTTACCTGGTCCTCTGGTGGTCCCTTTTGCTTGGATCGACCACCAGAGGACACAGGCAGCTCTGTAAGTAGCACCAATCACCACACATACACTACACACACACCCCCCTGTCACTTATTAACCCCTGATCACCCATATTAGACTACCTGATCACCCCCCTGTCATTGATCACCCCCCTGTAAGGGTCCCTCATCACCGCCAGGTAGTTAGCTACTTGCTAGGTAGTAAGCGCCCAGCCCACCACATCGCAGTCACTGATTAGTCGCTGATTAGCGCCATCGCTGTCGCTAATCAGCACTAGTACTATATAGTATCTGTAAGTGATCAAGACTGATCGCAATCAGATCTATATAAAGTACATTAGGGTCACCTTAGGCTCTACAAAAAACGCAGTGTTCGCCCGATCAGGCCTGATCTTGTGCGCACACTTGCATTCAGTCCGCCCCACCGCAGTGACAGAATTTTTTTTTCTGATCACTGCAAAAACACAGTAAAATCGCTGCGCCACTATAAAGATCACTTTTGAGCTTTTTGGATCTTTATTAGCGATCGCAGCTTTACTTCGCAAGCACTCCTTTTTACTAGGTAGGTTTGCTCTTTTTCCTGGGTAGTCTCAGAGGAATACCCCCTAAATTTTGTGAGTCCAAAATGCAAAACAAGGGGTATTCCACTGAAGAGGCCTACAGGATTCTGGCCGTGATGGATGAAAGTGATGGGGACGCCTCACACGCTGAATCCAGTGGGTCAGAATATGAACTTGTAGACAGCAGTGGCACTCTAACCGCTAGCGAAGATGACGAGGTTGAGGTCCCTGCTACGGTCAAGCGTACCCGATCCCATGTCAGAGTTCTGCATACCCCGCATTATTAGCCTCATTTGTAGCAGAGTGGTGCTAGCGCTGATCTTTTTTATGGTGCGGCATACACCAGCAGCGCAGCACATCCTGACCTTCTACCAGCACTGCCGTATTCCCTGGTGAAGTGGCGAGCACCAGAAGGGCAGTTCAAGCTGGTACGGTGGCAGGTGTAGTAACTCCCCCGTCGCAGACACCGCGTTCACAGGCCCGTAGAGCCCTTAGTCTCCCAGGGGTGCTGCCAAATCCTAATTGGCACTCCCCTGCTTCCGCCGCACCCGTATTGCCCCCTTTCACCGCCCAGTCTGGAGTTTGCGTGGAGACAGCTCATTTAGGATCAGCCCTCGAGTTTTATGAGCTGTTCTTCACCGCAGATCTCTATGACTTAGTTGTGGCAGAAACCAACCGCTACGCCACAGACTATATAACCGCCAATCCAGAAAGCTACTATGCCCAGCCTTTCCAGTGGCAACCAGTCACAGTTTCCGAATAAAAATTTTTTTTGGGCCTTATCCTCAGCATGGGTCTATCTTTAAAAAATTTATTGCGGTCCTATTGGTCTAAAGACCCAATACATTACATGCCCAATGTCCAGGGCACATTTTGAGGTCATCATGTGCTTTATGCATTTTGCTGACAATAAAACCTGTCATCCAAGAGGCCACCCTGCTTATGACCGACTCCACAAAATTCGGCCCCTCATAGACCATTTGTCATCCAGATTTGCAGATGCGTATACCCCCAAACAGAACATCTGCATAGAAGAGTCCCTAGTACATTTTACCAGGCGCCTTGGCATCAAACAGTACATCCCCAGCGCGCCCGGTATGGGGTCAAACTGTATAAGCTCTGTGAAAGGGCCACAGGCTATACATATAGTTTTTAGGGTCTATGAGGGAAAAGACTCAAAACTGGAGCCGGTCGGATGTCCTAACTACCTGGGGAGCAGTGGCAAGATTGTCTGGGACTTGGTGTCACCCTTACTCCACAAGGGGTACCACTTATACGTGGACAATTTTTACTCAAGCGTGGCCCTCTTTCGGCACTTACATCTAGTCAGAATTCAATGCTGTGGCACCGCGCGACCTAGTCGCCGGGGCTTCCCCCAACGGCTCGTTAATACCCGACTTGCACGGGGGGAGAGGGCTGCCTTGTGTGACCAAGAACTGCTCGCGGTGAAGTGGAGGGACAAGAGGGACGTTTACCTTCTGTCCACCATTCACGCAGACACGAAAGGGCAACTGGAGTCATTGTGAAACCCCTCTCTGTCCACGACTATAACCTTCACATGGGAGGGGTGGACTTTAATGACCAGATGTTGGCTCCCTATTTAGTGTCCTGCCGCACCAGACGCTGGTATAAGAAGGTGTCTGTATATTTAATTCAATTGGCTGTATATACGGTAATAGTTTTGTTCTCTACAGTAAGGCTGGGAGAACAGGATCCTTCCTAAAATTCCAGGAAGAGATCATTTCGTAAATCCTGTATCCAGGAGGGTCCGTGCCCCAAGTCCCTGATGTAGTGAGCCGGCTACATGGCAGACACTTCCCCAGTGTCTATCCTGGTACCCCAACTCAATGTTCCCCAAGAAAAAGATGTCGTGTCTGTAGCAGGGGTGGAATAAGGCGTGACACCACCTTTTTTTTGTCCTGACTGTCCTGACCAGCCTGCCCTATGCATAGGGGAGTGTTTCCGCAAGTACCACACACAGGTACACTATTAGTGTAGGGATTGCGTGACACAGGACAGGCACACAGGGGTCTTAGGGCCCTTTCACACAGAGCTGCCACAAACCTCTCCTTTCACCTGGGACATAATGTACTTCGCCACATCTCTGGGCGATTTGCGCTTTGCACATTGTCCCATGGGGAAGGAGAGGTTAATCCTCTAAAGGTAAAAATAAAAAAATAAAAATCACAGGTAAGCAAAAAAGTTAATGTTCTGTTTCAAAAGTTCAATAAAGTTTATAAAAGTTAATGTTCTGTTCAAATGTTATATAAAGTTAATGTTAATAAATTTATTGCGTTGCGGCCTGTTTTTTTTTTTTTTACCTTCTAGGTGGACCAAGCGATCAACCAGCTGCAGCACTGATGTGCATTCTGACAGAAGCATTGCGCTGCTGTCAGATTACACAAAGTCGTTGTATGCGGCGCTGCAAGATGAGATTTCTCCTCTGCAGTAAAAGATACGTTTGCCGAGGCTTATGAGCTGAGGGGCGGTGTTCATATGCTTTGGCAAAACACTTTCTATAAAAATTAAAAATTAAAAAAATTCCGGCAATGATTTATTCATCCACATCGATTGATATGAATGGAGAAATCGGGTTTGCCAGGGCATACGAGCTGAGTGGGTTTGGATGTTGGGCGGAGCTCCTATGTCCTGGCAGACGCCTTTCCCCTCCTTTTTTTTTTTGCACATTTTTTGGCAGAGATTTTTTCATCCACATTGATCGATGCGAATGAAGAAATCTGTGCCGTTCATTTTTATTTTCAGCCCAGAGGCTGAAGGAAAAAATAAATATCTCATTACCCGTATTGTTGTGCTTTTTCATAAGTGCAAACAGTTATATCTACTTATTTTAGTTATAATGGGTATTCATTGCCTTTAAGAGTAATGTTGATTTATATTCACTGTTTTGTATGGATTTTCACTTAGGCCAAAGTAAGTCCATGAGAAGATTACTGTGCTGTTCAAAAGCTAGTGTTATAGTAACCATATATTATACATTTAGAAAGTTAGAAGATACACCGCACCTGCAGATTCTGAGGCTTCATTGTTTTTTATATCTGAACATGAATTCCACAGTGTGAGAATTGTGTAGATGTTCCTCAAAGTATACATTCATGTATCAAAGTTTGTTCCTCGGCCCTGAGACAAGGCCTCCAGACGTCAGCGGTGTAGTAGTGAAAATATCAGGCATGTATGAGTTAACCCTTAATGGTATGATGCCTATTGCTTATACAACAGTGCCACCTAGATATGAGCAGTTAATACTACATCAGTAGCAAAAGTGCATTCTGGGTAGTATTATGACGTCATGCTCCTTATCAATGAACACACCCATCCAACAATGATTGGAAAGTTCCAAACTCGGAGGGCGTGTTCATCTGATAAGTTTTGGGTTAAGAAACCAGTTACCAAAAAGAAGGAGAAAAAACGGAAAAAAAAAAAACAAAGAAACATTTGGATTATAGATTTCTGGAGAATCATTTGGATCATCGGGAAAAACTCTTGGCTGCCACAAGACTCTGCACATCACTTGACCCTTGGGTAATGTATATTTTTGTTTTATGTAGTATTGATCTAAATTAATTGGCTTGATATTTAGTCAGATACCCGCTCATTTGCGGACGTGTAACGTTAGTAGCTACATCAGTATTTTCTCTGATTTCAGTTACAATGCATATAACTGAATAAAGGGGATAATATTGGAGAAACTCTCTGTTGGGAATCTTTATATTCCCTAGTTTGACATCAAGCCAATAATTTATAAGTTTTGTTGCAATACTACGATTATCTGAGTTTGGTCATAATTTTTTTTGGGCGGAGCAAGGGCTCGTATCTGTCATCTTCTTGATTGAGTTTTCCGCATAATCCATTGATTGTATATCTCTCACAAATTTAAAGCTGTATTGCATAATATTCTTGTGTTGGTTGAGTATTGTTTTGTTGGCATCATATAGTGGTGAATTCTGGGTACTGCATATCATTGTATATTATTGAAATTTACGTTGATTAATTTTTGATTGTATATTAAAATATTGTATAATAAACTATTTATATTTTTGCATAGACGCTTGTACCCTGTTTTACTGATTGCACAAAATAATCAGGTTCTTGATCGAACTCGTTTTGAGATGATTATGTCCATCTCACGGATCAATATCGTTTGCATAATTTTTCTTTTGATCAGTTAAATTTTTCATCTTTATATAAAGCATTTGCTTTATATACCCGACAGTATGCTCAATATAAGGAGAATAGCAGAAACTCCTAATGCTGGCCATACATGTAATGATTGTGGAGACCCTCAAATGCCAGGGCAGTACAAACACACCACAAATTTTGGAAAGAAGACACCCCAAGGTATTCGCTGAGGGGCATATTGAGTCCATGAAAGATTAAACTTTTTGTCCCAAGTTAGCGGAAAGGGAGACTTTGTGAGAAAAAACAAACAAAAAAATCAATTCCGCTAACTTGTGCCAAAAAAAAAAATCTTCTATGAACTCGCCATGCCCCTCACGGAATACCTTCGGGTGTCTTTTTTCCAAAATGCGGTCACATGTGGGGTATTTATATTGCCCTGGCATTTTAGGGGCTCTAAAGCGTGAGAAGAAGTCTGGAATCCAAATGTCTAAAAATGCCCTCCTAAAAGGTACTCATTGGAATTTGGGCCCTTTTGCGCACCTAGGCTGCAAAAAACATGTGGTATTATCGTACTCAGGAGAAGTAGGGCAATGTGTTTTAGGGTGTCTTTTTACATATACCCATGCTGGGTGAGAGAAATATCTCAGTAAATTGATAACTTTGTATAAAAAAAATGGGAAAAGTTGTCATTTACAGAGATATTTCTCTCACCCAGCATGGGTATATGTAAAAATACACCCCAAAACACATTGCCCTACTTCTTCTGAGTACGGCGATACCACATATGTGCCATTTTTTTGCAGCCTAGGTGCGCAAAGGGGCCCAAATTCTAATAAGTACTTTTAGGATTTCACAGGGCATTTTTTACGCATTTGGATTCCAAACTACTTCTCACGCTTTAGGTCCCCTAAAATGCCAGGGCAGTATAAATACCCCACAAGTGACCCCATTTTGGAAAGAAGACATCCCAAGGTATTTCGTGAGGGGCATGGCGAGTTCATGTAAAATTTTATTTTTTGTCACAAGTTAGTGGAATATGAGACTTTGTAAGAAAAAAAAAAAAAATCATTTTCCGCTAACTTGTGCCAAAAAAATAAATTCTAGGAACTCACCATGCCCCTCACGGAACACCTTGGGGTGTCTTCTTTCCAAAATGGGGTCATTTGTGGGGTATTTATACTGCCCTGGCATTTTAGGAGACCTAAAGCGTGAGAAGTAGTTTGGAATCCAAAAGGGTAAAAAATGCCCTGTGAAATCCTAAAAGTACTCATTGGAATTTGGGCCCCTTTGCGCACCTAGGCTGCAAAAAATGTGTTTTGGGGTGTATTTTTACATATACCTATACTGTGTGTGAGAAATATCTCTGTAAATGACAACTTTAAAAAAAAAATTATACAAATTTCTCAATTTACAGAGATATTTCTCTCACCCAGCATGGGTATATGTAAAACTACACCCCAAAACACATTGCCCTACTTCTCCTGAGTACGGCGATACCACATGTGTGACACTTTTTTGCAGCCTAGGTGCGTAAAGGGGCCGAAAGTCCAACAAGTACCTTTAGGCTTTACAGGGTTGCTCACAATTTAGCCGAAAATGCCAGAACAGTAAACACACCCCACAAATGACCCTATTTCGGAAAGTAGACACCACAAGGTATTCACTGAGGGGCATAGTGAGTCTGTGGGAGATTTTTATTTTTTTTGCCAGAAGTTAGCAGAAATGGAAACTTTATATATATTTTTTTTCTCAGAAAGTTTCATTTTCCGCTAACTTGTGAAAAAAAATTAAATCATACATGAACTCACCATGCCCCTCCGCAAATACTTTGGGGTGTCTTCTTTCTAAAATGGGGTCATTTGGGGGGTATTTATACTATCCTGGCATTCTAGCACCTCAAGAAACATGACAGGTGCTCAGAAAGTCAGAGCTGCTTCAAAATGCGGAAATTCACATTTTTGTACCATAGTTTGTAAGCGCTATAACTTTTGCGCAGACCAATAAATATAAACTTATTAGATTTTTTTTATCAAAGACATGTAGCACAATAAATTCTGACAAACTTGTATAGAAATGTAATTATATTTGAACAATTTAACCAGATAAAGTTAAAAATACACTTTTATTGAGAAAATTGCGGCCTATTTTGATTAATATCGGAAAAACAAAAAATCTTAGCAGCAATCAAATACCACCAAAAGAAAGCTGTATTTGTGAGAAGAAAAGGAGGTAAAATTCATTTGGGTGCCAAGTTGCATGACCGAGCAATAAACCGTTAAATTTGTGAAGTGCTGATTTGTAAAAAAAAGGGCCTGGTCACTAGGGGGGTATAAACCTGTGGTCCTTAAGTGGTTAACTGTTGAGGGACGTGTTGGATTTAAATATATATGTATATATGTGTAATACCACCGACGGGGCGGCCTCTTGTTTCTCTGCCGCGGTCCTCTGCGTTCCACCGTGGAACGCGGAAGTCGCGCGAACTCCGGGGAGTGGCATGGCGGATGCGTTCCACGGTGGAACGCGGAAGTCGTCCGGACCAGTCGGCGTTCTCTTCACGCTTCCTGGTCCTACTTAAGGGCACTCGTGAGGCGGCATGGCGTGCTGTGATTGTTGTCAGAGCGCCTGCTGCCTCACGAACCTGTGGTTGGACGATACACCTACCGGACCCTCCTCATTCCGCAGCTACCATCTGGAAGACGGACCCACTCAGTCCTGTGCCTGGAGTCACCTAGGAGTCTCACCCATCACACAGCTACTGCAAATCGCAAGTACCCTCTCGGAGTGAGAGCACCGCTCCTCTGCCTGCATGCAGGCTCAAATCACTGTGTATAGACTTACTGCGTACCCCATCTTTTACCCTGCTGCATCCACTGCATAATAGTGTACTAACAACTAACCCACCGTCTATGAAGCAATAGCACTGTGTTGAATTGTGTTAGTTACCCTTTGATCACGTGATGGTAGAATCTCTAACTCACCGTTGAGATTGTGAGTGACGCCTGAGATTCCTATCTGATTGATCTTATTACTCCACAGTTGAGATCCACTATTGTAAAAATTGCAAGCGTGACAATATGCCCTTACATATATGCATGTATATTGGCCCTTTTTCATGGGCCGGTCCAGGTGGTATGGGTGTATACATGGAGATGTATGTATGCCCCCTTGTCAGCATACATCTCTATGTATAATATATCCATATGCAGGTGGGCTTATTACTGCCCATTTATGATATTGTGTATATGTACATGCATGTAGATGTGCCCCAAACATCTATATGGATGTATATACCTAAGTATCCCCAGGTTGTGTAGTATAGATCAGCCTGGTTCGTTTATGACGTGGGAGGCTTACAGCTTGGGCAGGAAGTCCTTTGTTTCAGTTCTAGCATTCCGTCACACGACCCCACGATGATGTCATCACCCTCCTGTTGAAGAAGGAGGAGGGGCTGCTTTTGGGTTATAAAGCCCCAAGCAGGGCAGAGGTGCGGTCTCTTGGATACCTGGACTGCAATGAGAGACACTTGGGAGCTGCACCCTGAAGGAAGAGAGGCCACATGGCCCTGAGGATGGCTGAGTAACCCTTTCCCTCCAGACCCCTAACACACTTGCCCTGATTCACCCCTTCCCTGCCACCAACATACCCCTGTAGCTGCTCTGTAATCCACCCTTTACTGCTGCCTGCATACCCCAGTAGCAGCTGAGTGTGTGTTTTGGGTGTGCTGCTAAGGAATGTATGTATGTGTATTGTACAGCTAGAGTGTGGGGTGGAATTGGGAATTGTCTAGTGTAGTTAGGTTTGTATTGTGGTGTGTGCGTCTATATGTACAGTATAGACCAAAAGTTTGGACACACCTTCTCATTCAAAGAGTTTTCTTTATTTTCATGACTATGAAGGCATCAAAACTATGAATTAACACATGTGGAATTATATACATAACAAACAAGTGTGAAACAACTGAAAATATGTCATATTCTAGGTTCTTCAAAGTAGCCACCTTTTGCTTTGATTACTGCTTTGCACACTCTAGGCATTCTCTTGATGAGCTTCAAGAGGTAGTCCCCTGAAATGGTCTTCCAACAATCTTGAAGGAGTTCCCAGAGATGCTTAGCACTTGTTGGCCCTTTTGCCTTCACTCTGCGGTCCAGCTCACCCCAAACCATCTTGATTGGGTTCAGGTCCGGTGACTGTGGAGGCCAGGTCATCTGGCGCAGCACCCCATCACTCTCCTTCATGGACAAATAGCCCTTACTTTCAAAGTTTTTCCAATTTTTCGGCTGACTGACTGACCTTCATTTCTTAAAGTAATGATGGCCACTCGTTTTTCTTTACTTAGCTGCTTTTTTCTTGCCATAATACAAATTCTAACAGTCTATTCAGTAGGACTATCAGCTGTGTATCCACCTGACTTCTCCTCAACGCAACTGATGGTCCCAACCCCATTTATAAGGCAAGAAATCCCACTTATTAAACCTGACAGGGCACACCTGTGAAGTGAAAACCATTTCAGGGGACTACCTCTTGAAGCTCATCAAGAGAATGCCAAGAGTGTGCAAAGCAGTAATCAAAGCAAAAGGTGGCTACTTTGAAGAACCTAGAATATGACATATTTTCAGTTGTTTCACACTTGTTTGTTATGTATATAATTCTACATGTGTTAATTCATAGTTTTGATGCCTTCAGTGTGAATCTACAATTTTCATAGTCATGGAAATAAAGAAAGCTCTTTGAATGAGAAGGTGTGTCCAAACTTTTGGTCTGTACTGTATATATACACTGCTCAAAAAAATAAAGGGAACACTTAAACAACACACTGTAACTCCAAGTCAATCACACTTCTGTGAAATCAAACTGTCCACTTAGGAAGCAACACTGAGTGACAATCAATTACACATGCTGTTGTGCAAATGGGATAGACAACAGGTGGAAATTATAGGCAATTAGCAAGACACCCCCAATAAAGGAGTGGTTCTGCAGGTGGTGACCTGACAACTTCTCAGTTCCTATGCTTCCTGGCTGATGTTTTGGTCACTTTTGAATGCTGCCGGTGCTTTCACTCTAGTGGTAGCATGAGACGGAGTCTACAACCCACACAAGTGGCTCAGGTAGTGCAGCTTATCCAGGATGGCACATCAATGCGAGCTGTGGCAAGAAGGTTTGCTGTGTCTGTCAGCGTAGTGTCCAGAGCATGGAGGCGCTACCAGGAGACAGGCCAGTACATCAGGAGACGTGGAGGAGGCCGTAGGAGGGCAACAACCCAGCAGCAGGACCGCTACCTCCGCCTTTGTGCAAGGAGGAACAGGAGGAGCACTGCCAGAGCCCTGCAAAATGACCTCCAGCAGGCCACAAATGTGCATGTGTCTGCTCAAATGGTCAGAAACAGACTCCATGAGGGTGATATGAGGGCCCGACGTCCACAGGTGGGGGTTGTGCTTACAGCACAACACCGTGCAGGACGTTTGACATTTGCCAGAAAACACCAAGATTGGCAAATTCGCCACTGGCGCCCTGTGCTCTTCACAGATGAAAGCAGGTTCACACTGAGCACATGTGACAGTTGTGACAGAGTCTGGAGACGCGGTGGAGAACGTTCTGCTGCCTGCAACATCCTCCAGCATGACCGGTTTGGCATTGGGTCAGTAATGGTGTGGGGTGGCATTTCTTTGGAGGGCCGCACAGCCCTCCATGTGCTCGCCAGAGGTAGCCTGACTGCCATTAGGTACTGAGATGAGATCCTCAGACCCCTTGTGAGACCATATGCTGGTGCGGTTGACCCTGGGTTCCTCCTAATGCAAGACAATGGTAGACCTCATGTGGCTGGAGTGTGTCAGGAGTTCCTGCAAGACAAAGGCATTGATGCTATGGACTGGCCCGCCCGTTTCCCAGACCTGAATCCAATTGAGCACATCTGGGACATCACGTCTCGCTCTATCCACCAACGTCACGTTGCACCACAGACTGTCCAGGAGTTGGCAGATGCTTTAGTCCAGGTCTGGGAGGAGATCCCTCAGGAGACCGTCCGCCACCTCATCAGGAGCATGCACAGGCGTTGTAGGGAGGTCATACAGGCACGTGGAGGCCACACACACTACTGAGCCTCATTTTGACTTGTTTTAAGGACATTACATCAAAGTTGGATCAGCCTGTAGTGTGTTTTTCCACTTTAATTTTGAGGGTGACTCCAAATCCAGACCTCCATGGGTTAAAAAATTGTGATTTTGTTGTCAGCACATTCAACTATGTAAAGATCAAAGTATTTCAGAATAATATTTAATTAATTCAGATCTAGGATGTGTTATTTTTGTGTTCCCTTTATTTTTTCGAGCAGTGTATTTATAACCATTGATCTATAAATATATATAGATATAGCGTATAATTAGACTTGTATTGTTGTAAGTGATCCCCCCCTGGTTGATCCCCTGATCCCCTACCGCCATTCCCTTTTGTTAACCCTATTACCCCTGGCACTACACCCATTGTTAACCCTATTACCCCTGGACACTACACCCCTTGTTAACCCTATTACCCCTGGACACCCCTTGTGAACCCTATTACCCCTGGACACCCCTTGTGAACCCTATTACCCCTGGCACTACACCCCTTGTTTGATTAGTGTCTCTGACACTGTATACCCTAGTCCCCTGATACTGTGCATCCTGGTCCCTGATACTGTGTCCCTGATGTACCCTGGCCACTGATTTACCCTTGCCCTGATTATCCCTGATTTACCCTATTCACCTCCCGCGGTCCTATCACCGTATTTGTGTTGTGTGGTCTGCATACACCCCTGTAAGACCACCGTTAACCTTCGTCCACCCCATAGGGATAGTATATAGAACCAGGTGGGTGGGCTGTTAATATTGAGTGTGTGTATTGTATAGATAGATTGTGGGTGGAATTTGGGAACGTGTAGGGTAGTTTAGTACTGTATATTTAGTGCTGTATTGTTAGTGCATTGCGTGCTTAATGTATTAGATAATAATAAATACTGTGTTTTATGTACAACTATTTGTGTAACGTGTAGTTATTAGCGATAGTTAGTGTAGTAAGGCGCATGCAGCTAGCATAGTGATTAGTGTAAGGTAAAGGCCAAGTATTGTATTATTGTTATATAAAGGAATAAATGGGTGGAGTCATCAATAGACGGCTCCTCCCATTTATGAATATTAATTATTGATATTTGCATAAATATTGGTGATTAATATTCACCCTTTACATTGGCGAGTCAGGCCCACTGCTCAGATTTTGAAATCTGTGTTTGGTTTTGAGGCTAGAGGTCCGTTATACTGTGAATTATCAGGCAAGAGAGACGCGGTCAGTGGTCTGAGCGTCTAGGACCTGATAATTCGGACAGGTTACGCGACTCTTCCTGATGGTGTTTGAGGCTAGAGGTCGATTATACTGTCAATTATCAGGAAAGAGAGACGCGGTCAGTGGTCTGAGCGTCTAAGACCTGATAATTCGGACAGGTAACGCGGCTCTACCTCACAGCACCAAACGCGGATCAAAAATCTTTAGCAGAGAATCTATTGTCTATCTGTGAACTAATATTTTGCTATTTGCTTTACACGGTCACTGCATCGCTCAAGTGATTGCGAGGGAAAAGAGGACACGTCACTGAAAGAGATCCATCTTCGTTGGAGCAGCGTACAAGTCCGGCTGGTCGGGAAGAAGCGATCCGGAAGAAAAAGGACTTCTTCCAAGCAGCTGTTAGGACGAAGAGGTACGGCCCCAATGAGAAGATGGACACTCATCAAACTGTGAGTATGGACTTCCCCACACTGCAACACTTGAGCAGAGACAGCACATTTAACCCCATCCTCCCCACCACTTACAAGTCAGCAGAAATGCTGTGGTCCGATTTGTTAGCACAGGCTTGTAGTTACAACAAGCTATGTGTTAACAAACGGACAGTGTTGAACAAGGCCACCAAACGGCTTCGGATGCTAGCCAAACTTGTGCATACATTTGAGGCTAGCATCTGCAAGCCAAAGGAAGTTGCGCTGGTGTCTCAGTCAACGGAGACAATTCCTCCGGCCATTCACTGCCAATGCTGTGCCAGTAATTCGGACCAGGTTTCGGCATTGCAGGCACAGCTGGCGGAGAATGTGCAGTCTACTGTTGACCGAGATGCGCAGGTGGCTAGGATAGAGTCACAGTTAGTAGAGCTGCAGAGGCAGAAGGAGGAAATTGAGGCTAAGTTGACTCAGTCTTATACTGAGGTCAAGGCCTTCAAGGAGCGGACTGCCTCTACTGACGTGACGGTAGCAAAATTGAAGGCTGAGGTTGCTGTAAGGTCCCAGCTAATGTCTGGCATGCAACAGGTTATCACCAAGTTGGTGCCGGCCCTTTCTTTTTCCGTAAAGTCAGGGTTGGAATCTCCCAAAACTTTGCCCTGTGCAGGGCAAAAAGGGGGGAGAGTAGTCTGTGACCGGTCAAATCATCAGGTCAAGCCGGTCCAGACTAACAGAGATTTTTCCCTGACTTTGGGAAAAAGAACTGTTGTGAAGAGTGCGTCCCTGAGGATGGAACAATTCAGGAGAAGGGAGCACGGCTGCAGTGTAGATGGACCTGGGCCATGCAGAGCAAACTACAGAAGTTTTGCATGTGGTGGCCTAGGTCACATAGCGAGACACTTCAAAACAGATAGAAACATAACACACAGGACAGGAAACCAAGTCACGTGTTTCAGGTGTGGGAACAAAGGACACATTGCAAGGAATTGCCCTTGTGCAAGTAATTGCAATGTGTTCAACAGTATCAGCCAGGTAACAAATTGTGCAGTGGGGTCTAGTCAGCTTGGCCATAAAGGAGTTACCTCTCGGCAGCATCCCCAGCTGTTGAGGGGTCAGAATGGCCAAGCTAGGCTAGGCAACATTTGACACCCCTGTACTATTTGTTACACCGTTTGTTCCCTGTGTATGTCCATGTTGTGTGTTTTTGTTATCTGTTTGTAAGTTTTTCTTGATGTTGATGGTGGTAGTCCTTGTCTACGGATGTGTTCTACCATGCTGATTTATGTAGTTTGTTGTAAGTCCCGTCTGCTGTTTGTGTTTCATTCTGTGTCCCCTTGGAGTGGAACAGTGTTATACTGTGGATCGAGAACGTATAGGTTCGCGAGCAGATAATTTCACACGGGAAATCCTGCACAAAGGATGATGTGATTTTATTCTGGGCAACCAGGGTCTCAGATCGATACGGATAACACTGTTGTGCTCAAGGTTTTGGGTAGGGCTGTGTTGCGCTGGGGACTGGGGCGGACAGACAACATTGGTGTAATGTTGTGCTGCGCACTTAATTCTAGTCCGAGCAGGTAGAACAGCTCTGATAGGGATTGGACGCAGAGTGTTTGGCAGCAGAGTGTGGACTGTGTTCTTGTGTTGTGGGGTCCTGGGAAGCCAGGGCATGACTATGCCATTGGTTCTGCGGGCCTCCACAAGACGGGATCACAGGGGGAAATCGGCCTGGGTACACGAGTGGACGGGGATACGGTGCCATCAATAACAAGATGGTGCTTTGTCCACAGCACTTCAGTTATCCTAACTTAGTAGGATGGCCATCCTTATCTGTTGGCGCAGAGGGATGTGTAGCAGAGGACGCGATCCTCTGAAGGTAGGGTGTTCAGACACCAGTGTTGGGATAACGAGGGGTCCTGTGAGATAAAGGGCAGCCCAATACCTTTCTCTACCCATGGGTCAAAGGCATTGGTGCTGGAAATTTATGACATTTAATTGCACTGTGAGGGGAGAGATTCCCCCGGGAGCGCCTGGTATTTTCTTCTGCCATAGGTGTGTTTAATATGAAGCGGAAGAAAAACCCAGGAGATGCCACAGAAGAGACCAGCTATTCCACCTGACACTCTTGTGAGGCTCCAGAGGATCCCACTGGATTTTGGCAATCAAGCAACCTCTGTCTAGAGGTGTTCTAGAGATGGAAGACTGTGCCACAATCCAGCGGGAGCATTATCTCAGGCTCTGGAGGAAGACTTGGAGACGTTCGGGTGGAAGGGCTTATTTTCACTTGTTTCACCCAGTGAAACTTCTTCTGGTTCTGGTCATCGTCATCTACATTAGACTGTGTATCGGAGGGTCAAGGGACTTATTGACCAAATACACCAGAACCAGACAGAACTTTACCGAACTAACCAAAGGAGGAGGCTCAGGACATAACTCAAACATTGTTCCTGTAGCCAAATATTGTATGGACACACTTTGTTTCCTATGAGGGTTCGGGACGTATAACTTGTACTACCCTGAAACCCCATAGCACATTGCATGGTATATATTGATTTTGTTTATTGGTCGATCGTGTACCCATAGACACTCTAGGTACAAATGTGTGACAGCCTATGATTGGACTGTACACATATGCATCCTATAGTCGTTTCCCATTGACACGGGGGTCTACGACCTACCTGTGTCTTTGGAGGTAGAGAGATATGCCAGGTTGCATGAGTCTCTATGGGTACACACATTTAAAGGAATTTGGGGGTGTTAGGAGGGATGTGACCTGTTTTTGTGTGAATGGAGAAGAGTAGATTCCCTAGGGACAGGCCCCCCCCCTCCTTTACCAAGTTCATTTGCCACTTTAACCCCAAGAACGGTGACGTTTGTAAGGGTTGGACTGAATGTCAGTGAGGGCGGTGTTCTTTCCCGCAGTTAGTATTTAGGTACTATGACATTACCTCTTACCAGAAATTCTGACCTGCCTTGTAAAAACCTAGATATCTGTCCATGGGAGAACCTCTCCAACAACTGAGTCTTCAATCAAGGTGAAAGTCGTACTTGTGTTAAAAGGTCAGCCTACGGCCGTCCGTACCCCATAAGGAGGTGCTACATGGATTAAGGGTAAAGTCATTCTGGAATCATTGGGAGTGACTGACACCAAAAGACTGGCACTGACATTGGGGGTGACGGACGCCCGTGACGGAAGAACAACACTGGCAAAGAGAAAGAACACGGTCACTGAGTGGAGTGATAAAGACGGTGAAGGTGAAGCCATTCCGGAGTCAGAAATAGACTACATAGGGAGTGGCTGACCCCTGAGGATCATAATGTAAGATGCAAGTAAATTCCAGAGAAGAAGACGGTGTATTCTGTGGATGGAGACGCCTGGTTACGTTGAAGGGCAGGTCGGATGTGTTAGTGCGCGATGGGTGATGACTAGGTACCTAAGGGCCATATTACTTCAGTCCTTCCTGAACTGTTACCAAGAGGGGGCTTGAGGGGGCAAAAATATCCCAACACTTCCCCAAAGTCGATTGTCGTAAATTCGACAACAGGGGGATTGTTGAGGGACGTGTTGGATTTAAATATATATGTATATATGCCCTTACATATATGCATGTATATTGGCCCTTTTGCATGGGCCGGTCCAGGTGATATGGGTGTATACATGGAGATGTATGTATGCCCCTTGTCAGCATACATCTCTATGTATAATATATCCATATGCAGGTGGGCTTATTACTGCCCATTTATGATATTGTCTATATGTACATGCATGTAGATGTGCCCCTGTAACGGATCACCTGGCACCCCGAACGGGTACCTCCGTTGAATGAAGGCTCCTAGTGCTTTCCGAGGACTCCAAGCACTCCACTTGACACCGTACGCACTGCAGACCCCACGAACCGCCGAAGCTTGGTTGAGGTCTCACCGTCTCCTACCCACCCTGGACCTACGACAAGGCTCCAGGCTCCATTGGGTGGACCTCTCCTAAAACCAGAGAGCAGGAACAGCCCTTAAAAGAGCTAGTAGTTATAGCCAGGGGAGTATACACGTATAGCAATCCCCACACACATGAGACGAGGCTCTATGTTGAAGGTGAAACAGGAACTGACTGTACTTCACGTACAGCCTCTTTTATTCACAAACCAAAAACATAGTACTGCCCACAGGGGTTTGAAATACAACCAATCAGTAATTAACAACACATACAATGTAACTACAGCAACCAATCGTTCACGCCCCCAGAGGACCAGAATGAAGACTGGGACATAGGACAACATATCCCCACAATGCATCATGGTCTCCTCCCCTCTGTCTGGAGACAACCTGAGGAGCAATCCAATTATCTCTCAGAACAAAGGGAGATCGCCAATACACATGTAGATACAACAGGACAGACATCACCATTTAAACACACAATGGGACAATGGCACAATAGAAACCCACCCAGCATTTTCCTCCCAAGCTGACAAGTTACAATTATTATAGATTGTTACAACTTTGTGAGTTTACATTGGCCATACATATAACTTACATTAATTCAAACAGTATAACGTGGGGACAAACCTATCTAAAATTCACTTGAATCGGTTCAGGGGTTTAAAAGTTAGTATATGGCCCATAATCCTGGGGCAAGAGGCCAGCAGCCAGTCCTCTCCAAAACCCAGTGGCGAGGTCGGTTTCGCCACACATGTCCCCCTCCCAGGGAAGACTAACCAGATACCTGACCTCACGGTCAGTACCTGAGTTAGTCTGGCAGTCCAACCACAACCCAATACTGGACCTGTTGAATCTTGGGGCCTGGCTCTGTTCTGTATGTCCCCAGCTGTTGAGTGGGCATCTGCTACTCCTCGCTTCCTTGTGGTTCTCCAGCTTGGAACTGTAGTTACTTGGTGGGCAGAGGCCGACTGCGCTCTGCCCAGATGCCAGCTCTTCCGCTGGGGTAGCCTGTGGGAAGTCCGCCTCTGGAGAAGAGGATAGGGGAGGGCAGAGGCCGACTGCGCTCTGCCCAGATGCCAGCGCTTCCACTGGGGTAGCCTGTGGAAAGTCAGCCTCTGGAGAAGAGGATAGGGGAGGGCAGAGGCCGACTGCGCTCTGCCCAGATGCCAGCTCTTCCGCTGGGATGTGGTCAGGGAATCCTATCCCCAGGACCTTGTTGCAGATCGGCTGTGGAGAGGAGGAATCTCTTCCCTCCTCCTCCTGGCATTCCTGCAGGGTTGGTGGGGGATCTGAACCGGCCGTCCAGCATCCCGGTAGGCCTGGTGCAGAGACCGCGGTCCCATCTGCACCATCGGAGTTAGGGGTGCTGTCCCCCTCCTCCTCCTGGTATCCCTGCGGAGATGGCTGGAGATCTGGACCGACCATCCAGCATCTCTGTAGGACTGGTAGAGAGACCTCGGTCCCATCTCCACCTGCCATCTGTGGGTCCTCCCAGGACCAGTCTGTGAGGTCCCTCAACATTTGCGAGTAAGGACCACCTGCGTCCACACCTGGCAACTCCGGCTGCTGTTGAGGGTCTGGGCCAGCTGCCCAGCATCCCGGTGGAGAGACCTCGGTCCCGTCTCCCCCTGCCTGTTGTGGTTCCTCACAGGACCAGTTTATGAGGACTTCTACCTCTGTAGCTGGTACTGAAGCAGGGGATACTTCAGTCGGGTCTTCCCAGCTGTAGGGTTGTAGGTCTGGGACTGCCACCCAGCTCTGGCAGTGTATATTGGGACCGAATTGAGCTGAAGAAGTATTGGTAGTCCTGCTCCAGCTCCCACTCCTTTGTCACTAGAGATGCCAGGTCTTGTCTCACCTCTCTCGCTGTAGCCCAATCATGCATAGCCTCCCTGTAGTCATAGATATCCCAGAACCGCGACCCTCCAGCATCTCCGAACTCCGGTTCTGCGAAGGCCTCAAACAACAGGCCAGGGCCATCAGAATTCTCACCCTCGGGTCTGTCGTGCTCAGCCATCCAGGGGGAGTGCCGAATCACATACCACCAGAGTGCCTGGTAGGCGTCATCTAGCCAAAGCTCCTTCCATACCAGGCTCTCCAGTTCTGTCACCCACTCATTCAGGGGCTTCTCTCCCAGAAGGGGCATTCGCAGGGCCACTCGCATCCGCAACTGCTGTTCCTCACTGGGGAGACACTCGCCCCGCCGCCGCTGGGCATTTTCCAGGGCATCATACCAGACGCCTTTCCGGACTGCATCCCTCCAGTCCGGGTCATCCTCATCCTCGTAGTGGAACGCTGTTTGAAGACTAGCCGATTCCATCCTGCTGTAGCCAGGGGCGCTGTACGGATACTAGCGTTACCCTCAATTTAGTACATCCACGAACGGTGTCTCCGAGCTGCTTCTCCTCACACTAGGACGCCATCCCACTGCTTGCCACCAATGTAACGGATCACCTGGCACCCCGAACGGGTACCTCCGTTGAATGAAGGCTCCTAGTGCTTTCCGAGGACTCCAAGCACTCCACTTGACACCGTACGCACTGCAGACCCCACGAACCGCCGAAGCTTGGTTGAGGTCTCACCGTCTCCTACCCACCCTGGACCTACGACAAGGCTCCAGGCTCCATTGGGTGGACCTCTCCTAAAACCAGAGAGCAGGAACAGCCCTTAAAAGAGCTAGTAGTTATAGCCAGGGGAGTATACACGTATAGCAATCCCCACACACATGAGACGAGGCTCTATGTTGAAGGTGAAACAGGAACTGACTGTACTTCACGTACAGCCTCTTTTATTCACAAACCAAAAACATAGTACTGCCCACAGGGGTTTGAAATACAACCAATCAGTAATTAACAACACATACAATGTAACTACAGCAACCAATCGTTCACGCCCCCAGAGGACCAGAATGAAGACTGGGACATAGGACAACATATCCCCACAATGCATCATGGTCTCCTCCCCTCTGTCTGGAGACAACCTGAGGAGCAATCCAATTATCTCTCAGAACAAAGGGAGATCGCCAATACACATGTAGATACAACAGGACAGACATCACCATTTAAACACACAATGGGACAATGGCACAATAGAAACCCACCCAGCATTTTCCTCCCAAGCTGACAAGTTACAATTATTATAGATTGTTACAACTTTGTGAGTTTACATTGGCCATACATATAACTTACATTAATTCAAACAGTATAACGTGGGGACAAACCTATCCAAAATTCACTTGAATCGGTTCAGGGGTTTAAAAGTTAGTATATGGCCCATAATCCTGGGGCAAGAGGCCAGCAGCCAGTCCTCTCCAAAACCCAGTGGCGAGGTCGGTTTCGCCACAGCCCCAAACATCTATATGGATGTATATACCTAAGTATCCCCAGGTTGTGTAGTATAGATCAGCCTGGTTCGTTTATGACGTGGGAGGCTTACAGCTTGGGCAGGAAGTCCTTTGTTTCAGTTCTAGCATTCTGTCACACGACCCCACGATGATGTCATCACCCTCCTGTTGAAGAAGGAGGAGGGGCTGCTTTTGGGCTATAAAGCCCCAAGCAGGGCAGAGGTGCAGTCTCTTGGATACCTGGACTGCAATGAGAGACACATGGGAGCTGCACCCTGAAGGAAGAGAGGTCACATGGCCCTGAGGATGGCTGAGTAACCCTTTCCCTCCAGACCCCTAACACACCTGCCCTGATTCATCCCTTCCCTGCCACCAACATACCCCTGTAGCTGCTCTGTAATCCACCCTTTACTGCTGCCTGCATACCCCAGTAGCAGCTGAGTGTGTGTTTTGGGTGTGCTGCTAAGGAATGTATGTTTGTGTATTGTACAGCTAGAGTGTGGGGTGGAATTGGGAATTGTCTAGTGTAGTTAGGTTTCTATTGTGGTGTGTGCGTCTATATGTATATATATTTATAACCATTGATCTATAAATATATATAGATATAGCGTATAATTAGACTTGTATTGTAAGTGATCCCCCCCTGGTTGATCCCCTACCGCCATTCCCTTTTGTTAACCCTATTACCCCTGGCACTACACCCCTTGTTAACCCTATTACCCCTGGACACCCATTGTGAACCCTATTACCCCTGGACACCTCTTGTTAACCCTATTACCCCTGGCACTACACCCCTTGTTTGATTAGTGTCTCTGACACTGTATACCCTAGTCCCCTGATACTGTGCACCCTGACACTGAGTGTGTGTATTGTATAGATAGATTGTGGGTGGAATTTGGGAACGTGTAGGGTAGTTTAGTACTGTATATTTAGTGCTGTATTGTACTAACAATACAGCACTAAATATACAGTACTAAACTACCCTACACATTGCGTGCTTAATGTATTAGGTAATATTGAGTGTGTGTATTGTATAGATTGTGGGTGGAATTTGGGAACGTGTAGGGTAGTTTAGTACTGTATATTTAGTGCTGTATTGTTAGTGCATTGCGTGCTTAATGTATTAGATAATAATAAATACTGTGTTTTATGTACAACTATTCGTGTAACGTGTAGTTATTAGCGATAGTTAGTGTAGTAAGGCGCATGCAGCTAGCATAGTGATTAGTGTAAGGTAAAGGCCAAGTATTGTATTATTGTTATATAAAGGAATAAATGGGCGGAGTCATCAATAGACAGCTCCTCCCATTTATGATTAATTATTGATATTTGCATAAATATTGGTGATTAATATTCCCCCTTTACATTAACAGAGCCAGAGATTTCTGACATAGCGATATGGGGCCCTGCAGAGGGAGAAGCGGTGGCCACATTACACCGCCATAAACCAACGGTACACTTGTCCAGCGCTACTGTGGATTCAGCGGGGGGCGGAGTCATGCCAGACATAGCCACGCCTCCCGCCATTGGTTCCTTCCTGTTCGGCCGCTCCTGCCTCCTCTATCTTGCCGCCCCTGCTACTACAAACAGATACGGCGTCCAACGCCATTTTGCCTCTTCTAATCTCCCCACTTCTGCGCTCCGGTCCCACTGCAGAGACCGGAATAGGGAGGCTTGCGGTGTTTGCGCTTTGAACCGGCATTTCAGCTGGCCTAGAGCGCAACTGATGTGCTACATACACCATCTTTGTTTCCACACTAGGTAAGTTTTTCTTCTTTGTATCCCTCTTTTTCTTCACAGGCTCATCCCCAAGGAGCTCATCTCCAAATGCCAGGTCACCCACATGGACCCAGGGGGATTCCAGGTACCTAATCTGCATCATGAGCTGTACGCCCACCCCACTGCTCTCACTATCTTCTCCCTCTTCCTCATCAGAGCTCGTGGTGGGCAGACATACCTGTTCAGCTGGTATACCTGATGACACGCGTTGCCCCCCCCCCCCCCCCCAGGTCCACCACTGACTCGTTCACGGTTTCTTCCTTCTCACTGGAAGAGTCCATTACTTGCTGTGTCACGGTCTTCCTGTCCGCCATTTCTGCGAACCTCTGCTCGTTCCTTAACTTCTCCTCCAGAGGGCCACTATTTCTAAGGATAGCTGCCCTCCTCATCTCCAGCTTTCTCACATCCTCCTTAAGGCCTCTATTTTTTGCCGATATCTCCGGCCTCCTTGTTCTAGAGGCCCGGTCAGCCTTTAGCCTTTCCAAATTTAGCTAATTTCTGAGTCTTTCCAAGGTCTTTCCAGCCTCCTCAAACTCCCAGAGGTAGGTCTTGATCCAGGAACTATAGACGGCGACAAGCTCCCGGGGCCTCATGCTGCCCGTCAGCTTCCACTGAACCCGGCCCACCTCCAGGATCACCCTGCATACATTCTGGAGGGCTACCGTCCGCCCTCCTGGACTTGCCGGCGATGTCCACGGCTTCACCCCCAGAGGCTACAGGGGCCACTTTAGCATGACCCCTGCTCGATCTTCTGGCCCCTGGGGCGGATGATGGTGCAGAGGCAGGTTGCTCACCTCCCCTACCTCCCGCCGACCTACCCCGGGAAGCAGGATCCTGGGTCTTTGCTAGACGCATTGTCCAGGTAAAAGATGGTAAAAACCCTGGAAGCTTGGCTGGGATGCAGGAGCTCACACAGACACAACCTTCCTCTGTGGCTGCTGGCACAGTTCCTGAGAAATTCCCCAAAAAAATGACCCACATTAGCCAATACAAGCCTGCAAGTCTTTCTCTTCAAATCCCAACTGTCATAAACACAGTTTTACCCCAGGTTTCCATAACAACCCAGCCATTTTTCTTTACTGCTTAAAGAGGCAGGCACTGTGGAGGTCACTGTTATTAAATAGACAGGCACTGTTGAGGTCACTGTTATTAAATGGGCGGGCACTGTAGAGGTCACTGTTATTAAAGGGGCGGGCACTGTGGAGGTCACTGTTATTAAAGGGGCGGGCACTGTGGAAGTCACTTGTTAAAGGGGCAGGCGCTATGAAGATCCCTGTTAAAGGGGCGGTCACTGTGCAAGTCACTTTTAAAAGGGTGGGCACTGTGGAGGTCTCTGTTAAAGGGGTGGGCACTATGAAGGTCACTGTTAAAGGGGTGGTCAATGCTAAAGGGGCAGTCACTGTGAAAGTCACTTTTAAAGGGGCGGGCACTGTGGAGGTCTCTGTTAAAGGGGCAGGCACTGTTAAAGGGGTGGGCAGTGTGGAGGTCATTGTTAAAGGGGCGGGTACTGTAGAGGTCACGGTTATGGAGGAAACTGTCGATATCTTTTTACGACACAGGGAAACATAAAATGAAATAGATTAAATATACCTGTGCGAAAGCGGGTCCTTCTTCTAGTTTCTTATATTATAAAAATGAGTTTGTCTGTATGTGTACACATCTGTCTGGACGTTCTTTATGCGCGACCAAACGACTGGACGGATCTTCTCCAAATTTGGCGCACAGGTACATCAGGTGTCCGGGAAGATTTAAGACCTCTCAGACTTACTGTTCCTGAGATATTCCCCAAAAAATGACCTGCATTAGCCAATACAAAACAACCCAGCAATTTTTCTTCACTACTATAAGTCAGCTTTCGGCTACATGCACACGACTGTGCCGTTTTTTGCGGTGCGCAAACCACGGATCCGCAAAAAACAGATGCAGCCCGCGTGCCTTCCGCAATTAGCGGAATGGAACGGACGGCCCATTGTAGAAATGCCTATTCTTGTCCGCAAAACGGACAAGAATAGGAAATACTATTTTTTTTTTGCAGGGCCACGGAACGGTGCAACGGATGCAGACAGCACACGGAGTGCTGTCCGCATCTTTTGCGGCCCCATTGAAGAGAATGGGTCCGCACCCGAGCCGTAAAAACTGCGGCTCGGATGCGGACCCGAACAATGGTCGTGTGCATGAGGCCTTAGGCTAGGGCTACACGATGACATGCACAGCTCAGCAGACAGTATCACACAATACACTCAGATACACAGCAGACAGTATCACACAGGATTAGATACAGAGCTCAGCACAGTATCACACAACATAATATTAGATACACAGCTTAGCAGGCAGCATCACACAGGATAGGATTAGATACAAAGCTCAGCAGACAGCATCACACAGGATAGGATTAGATACACAGCTCAGCAAACAGCATCACACAGGATAGGATTAGATACACAGCTCAGCAGACAGCATCACACAGGATAGGATTAGCTACACAGCTCAGTAGACAGCATCATACAGGATAGGATTAGCTACACAGCTCAGCAGGCAGCATCACACAGGATAGGATTAGATACACAGCTCAGCAGGCAGTATCACACAGGATAGGATTAGCTACACAGCTCAGCAGACAGTATCACACAATACACTCAGATACACAGCAGACAGTATCACACAGGATAGGATTAGATACACAGCTCAGTGGACTGTATCACTCAGGATAGGATTAGATACACAAATCAGTAGACAGTGGGGCAGGGTGCTGTAGAGGTCACCGTTATGGGGGAACTGTCGATTTCTTTTAACACACAGAAACTTTAAATGAAATAGATTAAATATACCTGTGCGAAGTCGGGCCCTTCTGCTAGTCTCATATATATAAAAATGAGTTTGTCTGTCTGGACGTTCTTTATGCGTGACCAAACAACTGGACCTATCTTCACCAAATTTGGCACACAGGTACATCAGGTGTCTGGGAAGGTTTTAGACCTCATCTCTCTAGGACGTACTGTTCCTGTGATATTCCCAAAAAATGACCAGCATTAGCCAATAGAAGCCAGCAAGCCTTTCACTTAAATCCGAACTGCCAATTACATGGTCACATGTCCCTTATTAGCCAATAGAAGCTCGCAGGTCCTTCTCGAGGTTGCCATATCAACTGATCACAGGTTTTAGCAGTTTGCAGGTCCTTAAGTATTTAGTTATATGAGGTTTGTCAGTCAATATAAGTTCATAGTTAATTTAACCAGGTTTTCATAACACAGCCATTAATAGACTGTACACACTGTCACATGTCCCTTATCAGCCAATAGGTCACAGTTAAATGGGCGGGCACTGTGGAGGTCACAGTTAAATGGGCGGGCACTGTTGCTAAATTTTTACGACACAAACATGAAATGAAATATACCCCTGCGAAGCCGGGTCCTTCTGCTAGTGTGTTACATACACATATACATACACATATACACACACACACACACACACACACACACACACACTTTATATATACAGTATCACCCAAAAATGAGTACACCCCTCACATTTTTGTGCCCAATTAGCCATTTTCCCTCCCAGTGGCATGTGACTCGTTAGTGTTACAAGGTCTCAGGTGTGAATGGGGAGCAGGCATGTTGAATTTGGGGTTCTCGCTCTCACACTCCCTTATACTGGTTACTGGAAGTTCAACATGGCACCTTATGGCAAAGAACTCTCTGAGGATCTGAAAAAAAAAAAAAAAATTGTTGCTCTACATAAAGATGACCTAGGATATAAGAAAATTGCCAACCCTTAGATCTGTAGCACGGTGGCCAAGACCAAACAGCAGTTTAACAAGACAAGTTCCACTCAGAACAGGCTTCACCATGGTCGACCAAAGAAGTTGGGTGCATGTGCTCGGAATTTTATCCAGAGGTTGTCTTTTCAAAATAGACGTATGAGTGCTGCCAGCATTGCTGCAGAGGTTAAAGGGGTAGGGGTAAGGGGTCAGCCTGTCAGTGCTCAGACCATGCGCCACACACTGCACCAAATTGGTCTGCATGGCTGTTGTCCCAGAAGAAAGCCCACAAACTGTTTTCTGAAGAAAAGCAGACTAAGCCATGGTATACTGGAACCATGTCCTGTGGTCTGAGACCAATATAAACTATGGTTTAGATGGTGTCAAGTGTGTGTGGTGGGAACTGGGTGAGGAGTACAAAGACAAGTGTGTCTTGCCTACAGTCAAACGTGGGAGTGTCATGGTTTGGGTGTGGGGAACTACAGTTCATTGACGGAACCATGAATGCCAACATATACAGTGAGATACTGAAGCAGAGCATAATCCCCTCCCTTCGAAAACTGGTCCGCAGGGCAGTATTTCAACATGATAATGACTCCAAACACACCTCTAAGACGACCACTGCCTTGATAAAGAAAACCCTCAAACAGAAGGTGGATGAGCTCAAAGTCTCTAACATTCACCAGCGAAGAGGATTCCAGTGGCAACCTGTAAAGCTGTGGTGAACTCCATGCCCAAGAGAGTTAAGGCAGCGTTGGGAAATAATGGTGGCCACAAAAAAAAAAAAGACCTTGGGCACAATTTAACCATTTTCCCTTGCTCATTTTGTTGCCAGCAGTTTAGACATTAATGGTTGTGTGTTATCTTGAGGGGACACCAAATTCTACAAGCTGTACACTGACTACTTTACATTGTATCAAAGTGTCATATCCTCAGTGTTGCCCCATGAAAAGATACAATAAAATATTTACAAAAATTTGAGCGTGTACTCACTTTTGTGAGATACTGTATGTATATATAGTACAGACCAAAAGTTTGGACACACCTTCTCATTCAAAGAGTTTTCTTTATTTCCATGACTATGAAAATTGTAGATTCACACTGAAGGCATCAAAACTATGAATTAACACATATGGAATTATATACATAACAAACAAGTGTGAAACAACTGAAAATATGTCATATTCTAGGTTCTTCAAAGTAGCCACCTTTTGCTTTGATTACTGCTTTGCACACTCTTGGCATTCTCTTGATGAGCTTCAAGAGGTAGTCCCCTGAAATGGTTTTCACTTCACAGGTGTGCCCTGTCAGGTTTAATAAGAGGGATTTCTTGCCTTATAAATGGGGTTGGGACCATCAGTGGTGTTGAGAAGTCAGGTGGATACACAGCTGATAGTCCTACTGAATAGACTGTTAGAATTTGTATTATGGCAAGAAAAAAGCAGCTAAGTAAAGAAAAACGAGTGGCCATCATTACTTTAAGAAATGAAGGTCAGTCAGTCAGCCGAAAAATTGGGAAAACTTTGAAAGTAAGGGCTATTTGACCATGAAGGAGAGTGATGGGGTGCTGTGCCAGATGACCTGGCCTCCACAGTCACCGGACCTGAACCCAATCGAGATGGTTTGGAGTGAGCTGGACCGCAGAGTGAAGGCAAAAGGGCCAACAAGTGCTAAGCATCTCTGGGAACTCCTTCAAGACTGTTGGAAGACCATTTCACTACCTCTTGAAGCTCATCAAGAGAATGCCAAGGTGGCTACTTTGAAGAACCTAGAATAGGACATATTTTCAGTTGTTTCACACTTGTTCGTTATGTATATAATTTAACATGTGTTAATTCATAGTTTTGATGCCTTCAGTGTGAATCTACAATTTTCATAGTCATGGAAATAAAGAAAGCTCTTTGAATGAGAAGGTGTGTCCAAACTTTTGGTCTGTACTGTATATATAATGTAGGCATAGTAATTTTATTCATTGGTGATAGTGTTCCAGATTTACTTAATCATCAAATACAGTGATGACAACCTACGGCCCGCGGGCCACATCCGGCCCGCGAAGCTGTGTCATGCAGCCCGTGCAGCAGAGGTCGCGATTTTACTCCCTGTAAAAAGTCTAAGGCGTACCGATACGCCTTAGACTTTTCCCTCACATTTATCAGCGCAGTGAGCACTGTGAATGGCGTAGGCAGCGCAGCGATGCTGCCTATGCTTGAAATAACCAATAGCAAAGCTCCTCACAGCAAGAAGCTTTGTTATTGGTTATTTTGGGTGGGTGTGGAGAGATACATGTCCTATAGGAGGGGAAGTCGGCGGGAGCTGGAAGGAGTAGGGGCCGGCTCCAGGGGGTGGCTGCAGCAAGGAGTGATGGGCGGGATGCGCAAGGACCCTTGCAGCCATGGCACTGTTTGGTGCTCAGCATAACATGCTGTGACCTGAAAAAGGAAGATAATGCCACCCCACTCTGAGATAAGATCCTGGAAGCAAGCAGAGCAGCTGATGACGCCCAAGTTACCAGGTAACAGCATCTCCTTCCACCCACCGCAGCATCCAAGTTTGTTCAGAAACAGTTTGTGCCATTTAAATTAGTTGGAAGAGAAGCAATAGCAGCACTGGTCCAGAAAAGATCAGCCCCATCTCAATAAATGGTTAAAGGTTTGGTTTAATCCTGGCTCCTTTCATATTCTAGTAATAACCTATAATGGACCTAAGTAACACATTCCCTCTCCAACAACATTCTGTGTTATGGCTTCATTAAATCTAACAGCATCCATAAACCTAACATTTCACTCATACCGCTCCATTCTCCTGATCATGACCTTAACCACACACTGATGTATGTGGTGCAGTGTGTGATGCGTGTGGTGCAGTGCAGAGTGCCAAGTGATAAAGTACAGGAAAGATCCGCCATATTGCACTGGACTTTATCACTCGGCTATAATTGTAATGGTCCCCCAGATCTGTAATGGTCCCCCACATAAATACTCCCCTCACGACTGCCATTTATTTATGTTGTTCTGCTCAGTTACCGGAGAAGAAAAACTAATATAATGGAAGTGCTGGATGTGCTCCTTTACAGTGGTAATGCCCAGATGTGCCCCCTTCACAGTGGTAATGCTCACATGTGCCCCATTCACAGTAAAAATGCCCAGATGTGTCCCTTCACAGAAAAAAAAGGTCCAGATATTTGACCCTTCACAATAGAAATGCTCGCACGTGCCCCCTCACAGTAAAAATACACAGATATTTGCCCCTTCACAGTGGTAACACTCACATGTGCCCCCTTCACAGGGGTAATGCCCAGATGTGCCCCCTTCACAGTGGTAATGCCCAGATGTGCCCCCTTCACAGTAAAAATGCCCAGATGTGCCCCCTTCACAGTAAAAATACCCAGATATTTGCCCCATCACAATAGTAGTACTCGGCTGTGCCCCTCACAGTGTTCGCATTTCTTTCTGGCAAAGCTACCTGGTTCCGTCCGCAAAATTTATACCATGTCTAGTGCGGCTCTCAGACGAGAAATTGTTGGGTACCACTGATCTAATAGTTAAATTTTTCTAATATTTTATTTTCCTCCTGTTTATTGGTGGTGTCAGTAGGAATGAAGTGCTGGCCAAATAGAGAAATAATTTACCAGAAAGCAGTATCCAGCAATGTCAGAACAGACTCCTCTGCGATGCCGGCTGGTGTCTTCTTCTGAAAGTACTGGGCCGTATTCATTGCAGGGGGAGTAAGGAAGTCGGCAAGCATCCTTCCTTCACTACGCCTGCGACACATAGTAAATGGCACGGTGCACCATTTACTACAGATTTAGGACCGGCAGGACATGAACGCTGACCTGGCCCTGTCAATCAAGTCTTGGAAGGTGTGGACAGATATGGGAGAACGGAGCCTCTAAGAGCAGGAGCAACACCACTCCCCTGCTCCTAGAAGCTAATTTGTATATAATAAAATGTTCAATTTCTGGAATAATGGGGGCAGTGCAGTTTCTAGGTAAAATTTCTCTCAGGGCGAGTGTCAAAAAAAACTCCCCCCCCCCCCCCCCCCCAAAACTGCTCGATGAAATAAGTGTCTCCCCATTGTAAAAAATGTGTCACCACATTGCACGGACTGTCACAGTGACGCACCCAGTGACCCACAGACTCAGGCTCTCACTCACAGCAGGCTTCTTTCTCAGCACTGCTCCGGGCGGGCGGTAACAGGCAGGCAGCGGTGCTCACCTCACTACTGTACGTCGCACGTGACGTACAGTGAGTGAGCGGCGCCGCCCGCACTGCCTGCCTGTGGGGGGACATTATTTTTAATAAGGATCACTATGGACATTATTTAGAATGGAGGCTGCTGTGGGTGTCATTATAACTGTATAATGTCTGATAGGCCTAGTCCTGAGTTATATTACCCTGCCCTATATAATAATGTACCCTGATACCCCTTAGTTATATTACCCCAGCGGAGTAATATAACTAAGGGGTTTCAGGGATGGGTACATTATTATACAGGGCATGGGCAGGGCAATATAACTCAGCTCAGGACTAGGCCTATCAGACATTATAGTTATAATGTCACCCACAGCAGCCTTCATTCTAAATAATGTCCATAGTGATCCTTATTAAACTTAGTGTCCCCCACAGTGACAGTGGCCCCCATTTTCATGTCTCCCACAGTGGCCCCCCCCCCATTGTAATTAATGCCCCCCCCACCCCCAGACCATCACTCACCTCACAGCAGGCATCAGCACTGCTCAGGGCGGGCGGTAACAGGCAGGCAGTGCGGCACTCACTGTACGTCACGCGCCTGCGCCACCTAGTGGGAGGAGCAGGCGCGTGACGTCAGTAAGTGCCACCCGCACTGTCTGAAGAGTGAGAGGACTCGGGCCGGCACTCAGGCGCAGGTCAGGCAAGATGTCAGAGGGAGGGAGGCAGGGCGCACGGCAGAGAAACGACAAGAGGGCGCCCCCCTTCTGACAGCGCCCCGGGCAGCCGCCCGTCCCTAGAAACGGCACTGAATGGGGGCATGGATAAAAACAGAACTATGCTAGTTAGGTTCAGCTGACATTAGCACATCGCTAATGTCAGCAGGTTTAATATTGGTATTTCTGGTGACAGAAACCCTTTAACAACTTTTCCTGTGTCTGATCTTCCTCCTATCTCTTCATCAGACCTAAAACTCCAACTAAACTGCTTTCTGAAGAAGAATCCTACTAAGGTATATCATGATCAAACAAACCTCACAGATCTTTACATGATCTTCTCCAACTTTTGATTTCAGATCTAATAAAAAAAGTCTTTACATTCTTATAAAAATTTAATTCTTCACACTCTGTTCTCTCTTCACTAAGCCTTACCCTATAATAAATCATACACAAAGCAATAAATACCCTGTAAAAAAAAAAAAATTTACATTTACCACCCCCATATTACAGGCTGTACCGTGCCAGGAGCCACAATGTTCCCCATAGGAACATCTTCCCTTTTCTCCATGGTGACAGCTGTAGGTCTTAACAAACCACTCTGCTAAAGGCATAAGTAAAAGGGGGGCTTAACAACCTGTAGTATAACAGACAGAACAGGGGGTGGGTAAGGATGTCCATTCACCCTTAGGAAAGATAAAAATAAAAAAAAAACAACTTGGCCGACTGTTGCCTTCTTCCTCTTATTTGGATTGCACCGCCCAGCACTCCACTAGATGATTGCTGCAGACAAAAACTTTACCGGCGTCCCATTTTAATGCCGTGCCAGCCGTACATACGTCATCACCTTGAGCATGTATCCCAGAAGTGCGTAACCACTGCAGGTTTCTCTTCACTGCGCTCAGCCTCATGTACCAGAAGTGCAGCCTTCTCCCTCTATGGCCTTTCCTAGGCCAGTCTAAGCACTTTAGCCTGAATTATCAGTGCAGTATCACTCCACTGAAGGATTCCATACACCTGCTGCTAGAAGCCACAAGAGACCCTGGATCTCCCTGGCTTCTTAGGGTGCTCTATTGCCTAAATTACAGCGCATCCGGACCCCAGCAGGATCCTCTAGGAACGCCCCAGGACTTCCAGACCGGTGGTAAGATGACCTGCAAGGGAAAAAACACTGTAGGTCTCCCACTCCAGGGAAAAGAAACCACTGTCATGGGAGAAGGGAAAATAATGCAGTATCAGTGCCACTAACATATTTGGGTCTAATAACTAATGTGTGTTCAAATACGCAGATTCAGAAAAAAGCTCACTGCTATTTTAGCAAAAACAAAAAAAAACACTTGAACTGTCTGGAGATGCCCTGTAAAATAGATTGGCCTGCTATTTCAGGTGTTTTCACCAATTTAAAATGCTACCCTCTATTGTAAAACACACATTGTACATTACAATCCTCACTCCTAACTATGGCTGAAAGGTTTCCCTGCCTTTCCGTATCCTACACAATTATTCTTTCCACCCCCCCTCCCCCCGACACTAGAATAGAAGCTTGATTGTGAATATACACTGTACACAAGATTGTTTTCTGTCACTTCAGAAACACTTCATAGACCCATCCACCCTCATTCACAGCCCAACATAGAACGATGTTCAGCTTGTTCTGCAAAGGCACCTCCTTGTCTGCTGCAAATTGGCACTAAACATTCATTTCAGTAAACCACTTATGCCGTCAGAATGTTCACTACACCCCTTGAAAAATTCCTTGAGGCGTTAGCTTCCAAAATGGAGTCACATATGGGGTGTTGCCATATTAAAGAGAAAAATCGGTAAGAAATTGTGGTTTGCTTTATTCTAATGTTACACCTTAAGAAAATGAAAATTTTGGGGCTAAAGCAGCATTTTTCTTGTTTTCTAAATTCTATAGGGGTCCAGGGGTGCATCAGGATATCTTCAAATGGTGTCCTGAAATCATTCCAGCAAAACCTGCCCTCCAAAAAAACATATGGTGCTCTTGCCTGTCTGAGCCCTGCCGTGCCCTTACAGCAGTTTACAACCACATATGGGTCTGCAGAATTAATGTACCGTATTTTTCGCCCCATTTTGGAAGCGCTTCTTTAGTACAGCAGGACCGTGAAGCAGTGAAGGCTCTGTACTCACCGCATCCTGGTCCTCAGCTGTGCACAGTGTGAGGGAGCGCTGTGACCTCACACTGTGTGCTCTGTGTCACAGCACAGCAGACTGTAGAGGAAGACTGAGCGAGGGAGGAAAAGGAGCAGTGGCGTCCGGAGCAGGAAAGGTGTTTTTTTTATTTCATATAAGGCTGATGGATGCTGCTGGGGGCATATATGTGGCTACTGGGGGCTGAAGAGAGGCTACTGGGGGCTGATATGAGACATGGGGATCTTAATTTAGGTCTGATCAGGGGTCATTTACATTGGGGTCTGATCTGAGGTCTTACTAACATTGGGGGACTGATTGGTGGATTGACCTGAGGTCTCATGAAAAATATTTTCCTATTGTCCCCCTCTAAAACCTTATGGGGCAAAAAAATACGGTAATAGAGGTTTGCTTTCCTGTTAAATCACAGAAAATAATGCATTCATACAATAGATGAAAACATTATATACGGACTAAGCCCTCACTCTGATATGATAAACTCTCTGCCAATATATTTTGATCAAAACACATCTGTGCCTGCCTAACAGTCAAGGTGGTCTCAGTCAGGCAGGTCCTACTCTAAACCTACCTATGCTGTTGGGCATCTACATTCAGGAATACAGACCCTGCACATAAAGTGTGCTGCTCCAAGTTACCTCTGTGGGCAAAAAGTGCACAGGAATGCTACTCCCAAGATAAAACAGGAGCACATTCACACATGAAGGCGACACTCCTTCAAGAACAAACTTAACAAAAATCACAGGAAAAAGAAATACAAAACATTCTGTACAATATAACTAAATATGTGGATGTTCCTTCCACTGCACTTTTTGTTCAGCCTATCCCACAGGCAACCTTGATTAGGTGGTTCATAAAGCTGTATGTGCTCCTCCTCATTAGGTGGCTTGATGCACACAGAGGTAACTAGAAGCAGCACACTATGTGCAGGGTCTGTTCTCCTGAATGTAGATGCCCAACAGCATAGGTAGGTTTACAGTAGGAACTGCCTGACTGAGACCACATTGGCACTGATATGTTAAAATCTGAGTCTCTCAGCCAATATATTTTGATCAAAACATATGTTTGCATCTCTTATATCAGTGCATTATTTTCTGTGATTCTTTTATAAATGTAGCCATGCACATCCACATATTTAGATATATCGTGCAGGATGTTTTGTATCTTTTTCTCGTTATTTTAGCTTTGCTGTTAACCCTTGCTGTGTTACAGGAAAACATTGATTAACTTTGTTGCAGACTTTAATTTTAAATTTCATCTCTATTTTGCTTTAATTCTTGTTGAACACCTAAAGGGTTAACAACGTTTCTAAATTCATGTTTTAAATAAAAAACTTAAAGGGTGCAGGTTTTTAAAATGGTGTAATTTATGGGTTGCTTCTCTTATGTAAGCAACTCAAAGTCACTTTGGATTGTAGAGTTTCAGAATTTTTATTACATTCTATTTACAAGGAAAACACAGACCACATTATTACAATTAGATTTATCTTTTACTGGTAACGGATAAAAAATTTTTTTTAACATAGTTGTCTGTACAAACTCAAAGTAATCATCATAAGTTCAGGGTCTCCCGATTTAATATTAAGTGCTTTCTCAAAACAGAGTAAAGCTTCTTTCACATGTCCGCCATCTTTAAGCTCCTTGCCACGTTTCACCAGAATGGAGTAGTCATCTTCTTGACTAGACCCTTTACTTTGATACATTTCTGCAGCCAAGTAGTCAACTTGCTCATCAGAGAGCAGTTCCACTTCACCAGTAGACTCTGTTATCTCTTCATTTGAAGAGAATTTTATAGCAAAGCTATCATGTTCATAATTCTCTTCTGATGTTGCTAAACTGTCCTCCAGGACGAAAATTTCTCCCATTGGCTTCTCTTCTGTATGTTCATGTTCTTCATCATCACCCTCTTGCGCTTCATTTGCTAGCAATTCTTCCTCCTCCCCTTGGTCACTGACTTCGTCATCTCCATCATTAATATCTTCTTGAATGTCTGTAGCTTCTTCTACAGCTACATGAATTAGAGATCTTCTTGAGGCAATAGATTTGCGCCTTCCTAAACTGCTCCTTTGAGGAAACAGATTGTCGGACCAACATTTCTCTAACTTTGGAGTTGACACACTCATCACTTTGACAGAAGGGCTATTGAAAGGTGAAAACTCCCTCTCATTTTCTTCATTTAGAAACACTGAGCTCTCTGTTTCACTTTCAGAACAGATTCTCCTGGTACCTTTACGATTGGTGGCAAAAAGAATCTCCTCTTCATCACTCTCCTCTGCATCAATTCTACTAACTTCTCCAGTGCTATTTTCCAGACAAGAGTTTAATATATCCATTTCATTCTGAAAAGTTTCTGCAACTTCAGCACAACCTTCAAGTTTGTACTTTGAATCCTCCTTGTTTACACTTCTATTTCTACTTTTTCTTTCAAGTTCCATAGAACATTCAAAGCAGTTATCTTTTTGGCTCATATTTTCCAAAGAATCATCCAGTATTAGTAGAACTTCCTTTGCTGGAGCAATGGAGGTTTCCATTTCATGCACTGATGCAAAATGATCATCCATTGAATCTTCTAGAACTAAATTAAAGTCACATTGAAATTGGGACTTTGATAGAGGGGAACTGGTGTCTTCATTGAGACTTATATTTTCTTTAATGCATGGTTGTTCACATTCTGCTGCTTTGATAACAAAAGATGGCAAACTGTTTGAACTTTTGATGCCCAAACTGTTAACCGGTAAAGCTGCTGAAACAATGTTTTCCATTCCAGAATATCCATTTATTAGAGAACTTCCAAACACCTGCAAAAAAAAAGAAAAGAAAAAAGTTATTTAATCATGGTCCTTACTAAATCCAACAGGTGTCTACTTTTAAAGATTGGAGTCTGGAAGGAAGTCTCTCACAAAGTTACAATTGAATCCATTATCACATTCTAAAACACATATCTTGCCTGAGATGCCATAAGAACAGTTCTAAAGGTTTGCTGTAGAGCAGAAACATATATAAGAAGCCTGGGTCACTTTCAGTAGTATGATCCCATCTGTAGATCATTGTAATCTTAAGATCCTTGTACAGGAGCAGTTGACTGAGCGAATGAATATTCATCCCCAATCATTTTGGCTCAAGCATGCCCAGGGATCAGTCTGGCAAACACTTTTGTGCTAATCATATTATTTATGCGTGCATATTTAATAAAATAAAAAAATCTGATTCGCAGGCAGCATATCCCTTATGTACAGCAGACAAGGAAACTAATGGTCTGAATGATGGTAATAACAATGAGAGGTCTTTTGTGGGTGACTGCAATAAAGTGGTTAATGACACCCAAAGTGCTCCTGTGCCAAGAACACTTGAATTGCTGTACATACTGTGACATGATCAAAGTGGATTCCCAGTGACTCAATTGGAGACTGGGGAAACAGTCAGTTTTGAAGAGCTGCAAAGGACCACAGGTCTGTCTGTTTAGTAAGCCTGTACACACACATTAAATAAAAATAACCACATATTAGTTATCCACATAAAAATAATGACCCGATTAATTCATTAGGTCATATAGTTTGTTTCCACAGCAAAAAAAATAAAAAAATCACAAATTAATCTAATTCATATGTACCCCTGAACAACTCCACAAAATTAAATTCCGCCTGCACAAAACAAGGCCAACGTCAACCTTTTGAGCTCTTTTACTTAGCAATTACCCTTCCCATCTCCCCCAAAGTTGTCGTCTCCACTGCACTGGCTCTTCTGCGTGGGTCCCAACATGAAAAGAAACGGCCACATCTGGTCGGTGTTGGGGGTAAGAGCCCGCAGCAAGTGCTAAAAGAGAATGCGGCTTCAGGGGAGCAAAGGAGCGCAAGTGCTATGCAAAAGTGCTTCCCTCCACTTGTTAGCGCCATACATATGAGACAAAATGACGGGCACTGGACCAAAAAAAAAAGGACAAGTAATATCTTGGTGCAGTCACAGCTATATACCGCAGCTGCATGAAAAGCAGCAATAGTCTTCCATTGAAAACAACGGGAGGCAGATTCCATGTGGTTACCAGTGGATTTTTGGCATAAAATCCATGCCAAATTATGCCAGCAAAAAACTCAGTGTGAATGTGCCTAAGCGTGATCACACATAGTTCTTTGTGGAAGTTTTTGTTTTTAAGAGCCAAATCCAGAAGAGGGTTGGAAAGGAATCAGAAATAAAATTTATCCTGGATCCAATTTTGACTTAAACTGCATTAAAAACAGACACAAAAAACTGACACTAGCCTTAAACCAGGAACACAATCTTGTAGGGCTATGGGTACTTTCACACTTGCGGCAGGACGGATCCGAAAGGCTGTTCACCCTGTCGGATCCGTCCTTCCGCTACTTTGCCGTGCCGCCGCTCCGTCCCCATTGACTATAATGGGGACGGGGCGGAGCTCCGGCGCAGTACAGCAGTTCGCGGGGAGAGGCCGCCGGACTAAAAAGTCAAACATGCAGGACTTTTAATGCGTCAATAGGGACTGCGCGGCGGTCCAGCAAAATAGCGGAAGGACGGATCCGACAGGGTGAACAGCCTGTCGGATCCGTCCTGCCGCAAGTGAGAAAGTACCCTAACTAAGCTGAATGTTAAGTGCACTGAGAGTAGACCCAAGGCAGTCTGTGCACACTTGCTCATCCTGCTTAATATGTCAGCCCCTCCTTTATTCACTGACAAGGACAGATGAGATGCCTATGCAGGAATTTGGCTTGGTCAATCAAGGAGAGGGAGGAGCTCAAGTGTGCACAGAGTGGCATGAGCCTGAAGTTGGTGCACATAACTGGTCATATGCATATGAATTAAACCCAGAATGAAGCGGATTGCCAAAAGATATTTAGCTGAGCCAGCCCTACAAAGCAATGGTTCGTTTAACAGTGAATTTTCTGGTGACCTGATCCCTTTAAGACTAACTTCACACAAGCATATTCAATCAAGGAATCAATCCAGTGAGCTGTAGGCGCTAAAGGGATTAGGGCTGTAGCCATCAACTATTTTGAGTACTCTAATAACAAAAAGACTAATATAAAAAATACATTTCTTTATAAAAACTCATCAGCCCCCCCCACCCTTGTGCCATCAGCTTCCCCACCATGCCATCAGGTTCCCTCAACACCATCAGATGCCACCCCCCCCCCCACCTAGCCATGTTCCCAGCGCTAGTACTTACCTTTGCTGTAGGGGTGCCACTCCACAGCTCCATCATCTTCTCTGCACGCTGCACTGTCCTGATGTCACACAGCATCTGGTCATAGTGCGCGCTTACGTGCATCATGACATGACGATGTGTCAGGATACAGTACAGTCACAGTGCAGCGCCGGCGAGTGACCATGGAGCTGTAATAGCAAGCGCTTCGCTCCCACTCAGTGGTCACATGACACAAACGAATACTTGATGCAAAAAATTTGCATCGAACATTTTTGTGTGTCGAATTACTTGATTCAATCGAGTAATCGTTTCAGCCCTAAAAGGGATCAGTCAGGATTTTGACACAGATAGCCAATCCTCTGGACAGTTTATCAACATCAGACTGCCCATAACCCCTCTAATCAGATGTTTCGGGTAGCTCTGGCATCCGTACACAGTCCCATCCATAGTGTAGTGGATGGAGCGGATAACTGCAGCACTGTTCCTATTAATTTTAGTGGGAGCAGGACTGCAATTACCAGCTCCATCCACTACACAATGGGTTAAGCAGTGTAGTTCCAGTGCCTACTTATGGCAATGGGCATCGGCAAGGGTCTAGGGTGTCTGACTGGGACTAGGCCATCAATAAAAAAATACTGGACAAACCCTTTAAAAAAGGTAGGGAAGGGAGAGCAGCGCTTCATAGGCAAGACCGCTAAACAAGTGGTCAGTAAGCTAAATTGTAGGTTCTCACCTGAATGGGTTGTGCTGGGAGCTCAGCACTCAAAGTGGAGTGTAGTTGGTGTAGCAGACACTGGTGCTGCTTGGCTTGTCCCTTCAGGCAATGCATGCAAGTAGCAGAGATTAGAGAGAAAGATGCAGGATGAGCAGCAGGCTTGATTAATTTTGAATGTATCTTTAATGAAAATTTTTGTGTTACAGGTGAAATGTTTCGGGCCGGACCTGCCCCTTCATCAGAACAAGAAACAGTATGTTTACAAAAGGTGAGTACATGCATTAAATGGGTGTTCTAGCAGGAAGACCGTAAAGGGAAGGGGACATGCAAAGGAGGGTGAGTGAATAAATACATAAATCATTAAGTAAAAAGACATTGTTAGTCATACATAAAAGGGATTCTCTCATGACTAATATAAAACATGAAAATCAGACATCAAATAGCACATGGCAGTCTTTCTAACAAAGCTAGAACCAGCCCTGTACCTGACGTGAATCCAGAGATTCATTTCTATGCTAGATTTATATCAAGCTGGCCGCTCAAGGGGAGTGTCTTTTCTATTGGAGCTGTCCATCACAGCTCAGGAGGCAGTTGAAGGATGAGACTGAGCATGTGCGGCCATCTCAGTGAGTCGGAGAAATAAATAAAAAGAACGAACAGAAGATGGCACTATACAGATACATTATGTATGCTATCGAATAACTCAGTGGCTAATTACATGCAATTACAAAAGAATTCCGATCCAGGTGCTGATTTGAAAACTGTGGAATATTTGTCCTTTAAGAAAAATCTGGTAACAAAGCTTAAAATTAGTATTACATGATTAAAACATGTAAACTTAACAGACAAAATTAAATTAAATTGCAAATACACATTTATTCTAGGGGATATTCACTAATGGCACTGTCATTCTTAAAATTGGCCACTGGAGGTCAGTAAAGTCCTATATGGGGAAAAAGTAAAATATAAAGCAAGTATGGCAACGCTGTGTTTTATAGAAATGTATTATAAAACACTGTTTCAGCTATGTCGTTCAGGCCATGTGGGCTGTTAGAGGCTATTTTATACAAAACAGAAAATGTATCTGCACCCAAGAACCTCAAAATGGATTATAATCATGTAAAAGGTAAGACAATCAATTGGAAGGAGGGTTATACACTTAGGATAACTTTTTGGGGATCGAAGTGCAATGCTTAAAAAGCCCTAGTTTCAAAATACTTTTTCATGGCGGTACTGACTGATGTGATTATGGAGTTTTTGTATGGTGCAGCCAATGTACTGCATGCCACATGTACACTGGATGAGATAAATGATGTAGTCTATTACAATTAAGATGGGTCTTAATCTCAAAGGACTTACTGTAGGTGGTAGAGGAAAATTGATGTTAGGGTACTTTCACACTAGCGGCAGGACAGATCCGACAGGCTGTTCACCCTGTCAGATCAGTCCTGCCGCTATTTTGCCGTGCCGCCGCTCCGTCCCCATTGGCTATAATGGGGACGGTGTGGAGCTCCGGGGCAGCACGGCAGTTCGTGGTGAGGTCGCCGGACTACAAAGTCGGACATGCAGTAGTTTTAGTCCTGCGGCCTTTCACCGTGCTACGCCGGAGCTCCGCCCCCGTCCCCATTATAGTCAGTGGGGACGGAGCGGCTGTCCGGCGAAATAGGACAGGATCCGTCCTGACGCTAGTATGAAAGTAGCCTTATGTGCAATGGTTGAGCAGCAAAGGCACCTTGTAGAGCAGCAGTGAAAACGGTCCTGATTTTGTGTTCTGGATGGTTTGTGCTGTTTCAAGCAGCTAGGGGCTAAAATGTTTTTAACAGTAGGGGCCCCTCGAAAAGTGATTCCTAGGTGTCTGGGGAGTATCTAGCCGAGGTGTTGGGTCTTGTAATAAAATATGCCAGTGTTTTTCTAGGATAGAGTACATTGCGATGGGTGGCAGAATAAGTAGTGATGAAGTTACATCTGAAGTTATCTTCACTATGTGTTCCCATTGGTATGAGGTACGTTCTAGTGCATCATTGATCAGTTTCTTGAAGTAACCTTTTTAAGGAACTTCTAGTTTCTTGAATTGTGATAGGAAAGTGGACTCTTCAGTGCAATTTTTACAGATGTTTAAACTGACTGTATGGAATGTTAAGCCATTTTTGTAGTGATTACTAGTATAATGAATATAACTGTTGCTATCAACTGTTCTAAAGTGTGCAGGTGTCACAAAGTGTGTATTGTTATGGAAGATTGCATTTTTAGATATAACCTTCTGTGTCTGGTTAAAATCTATTAATAAAGAAATGCCCCAGAAACTAAAGCATTTCCAAGAAACTAGAGAAGAGGTTCCTTGAAAAAGGTCCCCCAATGAAACTAATCAATTATGCACTCGAACGTAGCAAAGTCCTCAGTCAGGCACAGTATTTAATACCAAAGTGGACACAAAGTAAACATTATTTCAGACTTAACCACTTCATCACTACTTATTCTGGCATCCATCACAAGGTATCCTCTATCCTACAAAAACATTGCCATATTCAATTCCCAAGACCCACTCCTCAGCAAGAAACTCCCCAGACACCTAGGAACCACCTTCCGAAGGGCTCCTACCGGTCAAAACATTTTAGCCCCTAGCAGCTTGAATCATCAGAAATTATTCAATAAAGATGAACCATCCAGAACACAAAATCCGGACAGCTTTGCTGCGGCACTAAAAAGGTGCCTTTGCTGCCAAACCATTGCATATAACATCTTTACATTCTTCTCTACCAGTTACAGTATGTCCTTTGAGATCAAGGCCCATCTTAACTGTGAAACAGACTACATAATTTATTTTATCCAGTGTACCACTACAACATAGTTTTTTTTAAACAAAGGATTTCTAACATTACACTTCGAACCACAAAAATGATCTTAAGTGTACAACTGTCATTCCAATTGATTGCAGACCTTTACATACTTAATCGTTTTGAAGTTCTTCAGTCCAGAGAACTTTTTTGGATGTATATATAGGTTCCATCACGGATTGAACAGAATAGCTAGCATTTCTATAAAACATTACCATACTACCATTACCATACTACCATACTAATATTTAACTTTTTCCTATACAGGACTCTAGTGGCCAGTTTTAGGAATGACACCACCACCAGTCAGTATCCCCAAGAATAAATTTGTACACACAATTTCATTTTAGGTCTGTTGAAATAATTTTTAGCTGTTACCAGATTTTTCTTAGGAATGACTATTTCTTTATACAAAATTATTTATGCATTCATCCTCATTTGCATATCCCCAACCCTTTACTGTCTACCTGCCAGAACACTGATTTAATGCATGTACTTCCCTTTGTAAATATACTCTCGGTCTGGTGAAGGGTCTGGTCTGGCCCTGAAAAGCGTCAACTGTTTAAAATAAATAATTCAATAAAGATACCTTTAAAAAAAAAAAAAGTAGACAAGCAGTATACTGGCATGTCACCACAGTAGTTTGTGAACAAGCAGCAACAAGGAGAGTATAATGCAGTTTTATTTCCGCCAATTTAGGTGAATCTCAGAGGTTTTTAATTACTATGGACAACCACTTTAACCGCCTCCGGACCGCCTAACGCAGGATTGCGTTCCGGAGGCGGTCGATTCATTCCTCCTAGACGCGCCATCTCGCGAGACGCGAGATTTCCTAGGAGCGCGCGTTCACAGGAACTGCAGGTAAACTAGCTGCTCTACAGCCTGCCAGTGGCGATCATTTGCTGGCAGGCTGTAGATCTGATTTTTTTAACCCCTGAAAAGGTATATTAGACGCTGTTTTGTTAACAGCGTCTAATATACCTGCTACCTGGTTCTCTGGTGGTCCCTTTTGCTTGGATCGACCAGAGGACACAGGCAGCTCTGTAAAGTAGCACCAAACACCACTACACTCCCCCCTGTCACTTATTAACTCCTGATCACTCCATATTAGACTCCCTGATCACCCCCCTGTAAGGCTCCATTCAGACGTCCGTATGTGTTTTGCGGATCGGATCCGCAAAACACATACGGACGTCTGAATGGAGCCTTACAGTGCGGTGATCACCCCATATAGACTCCCTGATCACCCCCTGTAAGGCTCCATTCAGACGCCCGTATGCGTTTTGCGGACAAAACACGGACACCGCGGATCCGAAAAACACGGACACCGGCAACGTGCTTTCCGCATTTTGCGGATCCGCATATTGCCAGAACTATATAGAAAAAGCATTTTCTTGTCCGCAATTGCGGACAAGAATAGGACATGTTCTATAGGCTCTACAAAAAACGCAGTGTTCGCCCGATCAGGCCTGATAAAAAGATCACTTTTGAGGGGCATGGCGAGTTCATAGAAGATTTTTTTTTTTTTTTGTCACAAGTTAGCGGAAATTTTTTACAGTTTTTTCTTACAAAGTCTCATATTCCACTAACTTGTGACAAAAAATAAAATCTCACATGAACTCACCATACCCCTCACGGAATCCAAATGCGTAAATTTTTTTTGACATTTATATTCCAGACTTCTTCTCACGCTTTAGGGCCCCTAAAATGCCAGGGCAGTATAAATACCCCACATGTGACCCCATTTTAGAAAGACGACACCCCAAGGTATTTCGTGAGGGGCATGTCGAGTTCATGTAAAAAAAAAAATTTTTGTCACAAGTTAGCGGAAAGGGAGACTTTGTAAGAGAAAAAAATAAATAAAAATAGAAAAAATAATTTTCCGCTAACTTGTGCCAAAAAAATAAATATTCTAGGAACTCGCCATGCCCCTCACGGAATACCATGCGGTGTCTTCTTTCCAAAATGGGGTCACTTGTGGGGTATTTATACTGCCCTGGCATTTTAGGGGACCTAAAGCGTGAGAAGTAGTTTGGAATCCAAATGCGTAAATATGCCCTCCTAAAAGGTGCTCTTTAGAATTTGGGCCCCTTTGCGCACCTAGGCTGCAAAAAAGTGTCACACATGTGGTATCGCCGTACTCAGGAGAAGTTGGGCAATGTGTTTTGGGGTGTCTTTTTACATATACCCATGCTGGCGGCCATCTAGCAACCCATGTCCTCAGCTCTATACCCAAAATCCCAGTGACAGGTTCCCTTTAAGGTTTAAAAGGATGCGGATATTATAAAGGAAAATAAAGTGACAGAAGAAAACACCATCCTGGTAGCACTCACAATACAGGGGTATATAGTATTTGTACAATAATGTAAATACATATTAAAACATGATGCAGCAGATAGTGATCTATAGTTACATAAACAATTATACATAAAGGATACTGGCAACCGGAGTATCAAAAGACAATCACATCTCATATTGACCAGAATATCCACAACATGCTGCATCAAAATAACTCCCCTAAGGCCTCTTTCAGACGGGCGTTGCGGGAAAAGGTGCGGGTGCGTTGCGGGAACATGCACGATTTTTCCGCGCGAGTGCAAAACATTGTAATGCGTTTTGCACTCGCGTGAGAAAAATAGTGCATGTTTGGTACCCAAACCCGAACTTCTTCACAGAAGTTTGGGCTTGGGATCGGTGTTCTGTAGATTGCAATTATTTTCCCTTATAACATGGTTATAAGGGAAAATAATAGCATTCTGAATACAGAATGCATAGTAAAATAGCGCTGGAGGGGTTAATTTTTTTTTTAACTCACCTTAATCCACTTGATCGCGCAGCCGGCATCTCCTTCTGTCTTCATCTTAGCTGTGTGCAGTAACAGGACCTGTGGTGATGTCACTCCAGTCATCACATGATCTTTTACCATGGTGATGGATCATGTGATGGACCATGTGATGACCGGAGTGACATCACCACAGGTCCTGTTACTGCACACAGCTAAGATGAAGACAGAAGGAGATGCCGGCTGCGCGATCAAGTGGATTAAGGTGAGTTTAAAAAAAAATTACCCCCTCCAGCGCTATTTTACTATGCATTCTGTATTCAGAATGCTATTATTTTCCCTTATAACCCGATTGTCTCCTAGCAACCGTGCGTGAAAAATCGCACCACATCCGCACTTGCTTGCGATTTTCACGCAACCCCATTCATTTCTATGGGGCCTGCGTTACGTGAAAAACGCAGAATATAGAGCATGCTGCGATTTTCACGCAACGCATCAAGTGATGCGTGAAAATCACCGCTCATGTGAACAGCCCCATAGAAATGAATGGGTCGGGATTCAGTACGGGTGCAATGCGTTCAACTCACACATCGCATCCGCGCGGAATACTCGGCAGAGTGAAAGGGGCCGTGCAAACCAGGATGGGGCTACCCCGACGTGCGTTTCGGTGTGACGGATTAAGGCACGCAGAAACCCGTGTCGGGATAGCGCCATCCTTGTTTGCACGCACCCTTAGGGGAGTTCTTTTGATGCAGCATATTGTGGATATTCTGGTCAATATGAGATGCGATTGTCTTTTGATACTCCGATTGCCAGTATCCTTTATTTATGTATAATGTATTATGACAATCATAAATTTTAGTCAATATATTAAACTATTTATGAAAAATTTTCCGAAATACAACCTGTACGACGGGCCACAGAAGAAAGGCAGCGGGAGATCAATAAGTGGCTCAAGAACTGGTGTAGGAAGGAGGGGTTTGGGTTCCTGGGCCGACTTCTCTATCGGCTACAGGCTCTATCGTAGGGACGGGCTGCACCTAAATGGGAAGGGGCAGCTGTGTTGGGGGAAGAAGATGGCTAGAAGGTTGGAGGAGTGTTTAAACTAGGGACTGGGGGGGAGGGAAATTACATTATAGGAGGGGAAGATAGTGCAGATAGAGACCAGGGGCAAGGTAGTGGGACTGGGGGAGGAATGGAAGGAGGGACTAGAACAGTTCAGAAGGAAAGGTGTAGGGTAAACAATATACATAAACCTCTCAAATGTATGTATACTAATGCCAGAAGCCTGACTAATTAACCTGGGGAACTGGAATTAGTGATGTGTGAGGAGAACTATGACATAGTGGGAATAACTGAGACATGGCTGGATGATAGCTATGACTGGGCAGTAAAGGCTACTTTCACACTAGCGTTCGGGGCTCCGCTTGTGAGTTCCGTTTGAAGGCACTCACAAGCGGCCCCGAACGGATCCGTCCAGCCCTAATGCATTCTGAGTGGACACAGATCCGCTCAGAATGCATCAGTTTGGCACCGTTTGTCTTCCACTCAGCAGGCGGACCCCTGAACGCAGCTTGCAGCGTTCGGGTGTCCGCCTGGCCGTGCGGAGGCAAACGGATCCGTCTGAAGTTGACACAATATGGCTCAATTTTCAAACGGATCCGTCCCCCATTGACTTTCAATGTAAAGTCAAAACGGATCCGTTTGCATTATCATGAACAAAAAAATATATATATATATATATATATATATATATATATATATATATATATATTTTTTTTTTGTTCATGGTAATGCAAACGGATCCGTTCTGAACGGATCTAAGCGTTTGCATTATAGGTGCGGATCCGTCTGTGCAGATACCAGACGGATCCAAACCTAACGCAGGTGTGAAAGTAGCCTAATGTACAAGGTTACAGTCTGTTTAGAAAGGATCGTCAAAACCGGAGAGTCTGCCTTTATGTAAAGTCCTGTCTAAAGCCCACACTCTGGGAAGATACAAGTGAGGGACAAAAGCATGTGGAGTCACTGTGGGTAGAGATACATGGAGCTAAAAACAATAATAAATTACTAATAGGAGTTTACTATAAACCACCCAATATACCAGAGTCTACAGAAAATCTACTACTAAACGAGATGGCAAATCATAATTAAGGTCGTTATTATGGGGGACTATGGGGGACTTCAACTACCCAGATATAGACTGGGAAACTGAAACTTGTATATCTCATAAAGGAAACAGATTCTTGACAATAACCAAAAGACAATTACCTCTCCCAACTGGTTCAGGACCCGACTAGAGGGACGGCCATACTGGACTTAGTATTAACCAATGGGCCTGACAGAACAACAGATGTGCAGGTTGGGGGACACCTAGGAAATAGTGACCATAAAGTAATAACCTTCCAATTATCATTCAAAAGAGCATTTCTACAGGGAGGAACAAAAATACCAAACGTCAAAAAAGCTAAATTTAGCCAACTAAGAGAGGCCATAGGCCTAACTAACTGGGACAAAGTCCTCAAAAATAAAAATACAGCCACAAAATGGAATATCCTTAACCCCTTAAGGACTCAGCCCTATTTCACCTTAAGGACTTGGCCATTTTTTGCAAATCTAACCAGTGTCACTTTAAGTGCTGATAACTCTAAAACGCTTTGACTTACCCAGGCCGTTCTGATATTGTTTTTTCGTCACATATTGTACTTCATGACACTGCTAAAATTGGGTCAAAAAAGTTAATTTTTTTGCATAAAAAAATACCAGATTTACCAAAAATTTTGAAAAATTTGCAAATTTCAAAGTTTCAGTTTCTCTACTTCTGTAATACATAGTAATACCCCCAAAAATTGTGATGACTTTACATTCTCCATGTCTACTTCATGTTTGTAGCATTTTGGGAATGATATTTTATTTTTTGGGGATGTTACAAGGCTTAGAAGAAGTTTAGAAGCAAATCTTGAAATTTTTCAGAAATGTACAAAAACCCAATTTTTAGGGACCACTACAGCTCTGAAGTCACTTTGTGAGGCTTATATAATAGAAACCGCCCAAAAATGACCCCATTCTATAAACTACACCCCTCAAGGTATTCAAAACAGATTATCTTAAGTAGGGTCTCCTTTTTTGAGGGATGAGATGACGGTTTGATTGGCACTATTTTGGGGTGCATATGACCCTTTTGATCGCTTGCTATTACACTTTTTGTGACGTAAGATGACAAAAAAATGGCTTTTTTTTTTTACACAGTTTTTATTTTGGTCACCTGAGGGGTTAGGTCATGTGATATTTTTATAGAGCCGGTCGATACGGACGCGGCGATACCTAATATGTATACTTTTTTTTATTTATTTAAGTTTTACACAATGATTTCATTTTTGAAACAAAAAAAATCATGTTTTAGTGTTTCCATAGTCTGAGAGCCATAGTTTTTTCAGTTTTTGGGCGATTATCTTGGGTAGGGTATGATTTTTGCGGGATGAGATGATGGTTTGATTGGTACTATTTTGGCGTACATGTGACTTTTTTGATCACTTTTATTACCTTTTTTGGGAAGTAAGGTGGGCAAAATTTCAATTTCCTAATAGTTTTTATTTTTTTGGCGTTCACCGTGCAGGGAAAGTAACATGACCGTTTTATAGATCAGGTCGTTACGGACGCGGCGATACCAAACAAGTGTAGGGAATTTTTTTTTTTCATTTTTAATCAGTGATAAATGTGTTTTTTGATTTTTACTTTTTTTTCGACCCAGACCCACTTGGTTCTTGAAGATCTAGTGGGTCTGATGTCTGTATAATATAGTACAGTACACTATATAGTGTTTTGTACTGTATTTTACTTACACTTTGTCTGAACAGATCTCTGCCTTTAGCACAGATCTGTTCAGCACCATGGACAGCAGGATGCCTGAGACTGCGTCCTGTTGCCATGGGAACCTTCCCCGTCTGCTCAGTTGTGGTCAGAACTTCGCAGACGGGGAAGGGTAAGGACGGGGCTGTCTGGGAGCTCTCTCCCTCTCCATCGGGGGGCTGCAAAGGCACTGCAGCCCCCCGATGGGAGAGGGAGGGAGCTCCCTCTTACTGTAAACTTTTTCCATACAGCGGTCCGTACGGACCGCGGTATGGAAAGGGTTAAACGGCTGACATCTGCACAGATGTCAGCCGTTTATACCAGGGTGTCAGCAATGTGCTGACACCCTGGTATACCCACTGGCCACCAACGAATTTTCAAGAGGAGGCGGGCGGGTGCCTCCCGCACCGCCCCCAACCCCCCTGCAAAAAATGCGGGGATCAGAAACTGCAGAAAGCGCAGCAAACCGCAGTTCTGAATTGACCTGCGGTTTGCGGCGATCGCCGATAGGGGGGGGTCACATGACCCCCCCCCTTGGCGTTGTGACAGGATTCCGGCTGAATGATTTCAGCCGGCATCCCGTTCCCATTAACCCCCGGGGCACCGGAATCTTCATTTAAAGTTAGGACGTACCGGTATTCCCTGAGTCCTTAAGGGGTTAAAAATATCCAAAAATCTCATTGTGAGAGGTACATACCGTATGGGAATAAAAGGTTAGGGAACAAAAAGAAACCAATGTGGATAAATAGAACTGTAAAGAAAGCAATAAATGACAAAAAGAAAGCATATAAAACACTAAAACAGGAGGGTAGCACAGAAGCACTGAAAAACTAAAAGGAAAAAAATAGAATATGTAAAAAACAAATAAAAGCGGCCAAGATAGGAACCGAGAGATTAAATTGCCAAAGAGTAAAACTAACCCTAAAATGTTCTTCAATTATATAAATGTTAAAAAGTATAAATCTGAAGGTGTCGGCCCTTTAAAGAGTAATGAGGGGGGAGTCGCAGAGAGCGACGAGGAGAAAGCAAAGCTGTTAAATATTTTTTTTATCCAATGTATTCACTGAGGAAAATAAACTGTCAGATGAAATGCTGAATGTAAAAATAAATTCCCCATTAAAAGTGTCCTGTAGGACCCAGGAAGAAGTACAACAGCGACTTAAAAAGATTAAAATAGACAAAATCGGCAGGACCGGATGGCATACACCCCCGTATCCTAAGGGAATTAAGTATTGTCATAGCCAGACCCTTATTTCTGATATTTGCAGACTCTATACTGACAGGGAATGTCCCACAGGATTGGCGCATGGCAAATGTGGTGCCAATATTCAAAAAGGGTCCAAAAACAGAGCCTGGAAACTATAGGCCAGTAAGTTTAACATCTGTTGTGGGTAAACTGTTTGAAGGTTTTCTGAGAGATGCCATCTTAGAGCATCTCAACGGAAAAAAAGCAAATGACGCCATATCAGCATGGCTTCATGAGGGATCGGTCATGTCAAACTAATTTAATCAGTTTCTATGAGGTGGTAAGTTCTAGACTTGACAGCGGCGAATCAATGGATGTCGTATATCTGGAGATCTCCAAAACATTTGACACTGTACCACAAAAGGTTAGGATATAAAATGAGAATGCTCGGACTGGGAGAAAACGTCTGTATGTGGGTAAGTAACTGGCTGAGGGATAGAAAACAGAGGGTGGTTATTAGTGGTACACACTCAGATTGGGTCACTGTCACTAGTGGAGAACCTCAGGGGTCAGTATTGGGCCCTATACTCTTCAATATATTTAATCATGATCTTGTAGAAGGGTTGCACACTAAACTGTGTAAAGTAATTAACACTGAAGAGGACAGTATACTACTACAGAGGGATCTGGATAGATTGGAGGCTTGGGCAGATAAGTGGCAGATGAGGTTTAACACTGACAAATGTAAAGTTATGCACATGGGAAGGAAAAATGCAAGTCTCCCGTACATACTAAATGGTAAAACACTCGGTAACACTGTCATGGAAAAAGGATCTAGGAATTTTAATAAACAGAAAACTAAGCTGCAAAAACCAGTGTCAGGCAGCTGCTGCCAAGGCCAATAAGATAATGGGTTGCATCAAAAGGGGCATAGATGCCCGCGATGAGAACATAGTCCTACCACTTTACAAATCATTAGTCAGACCACACATGGAGTACTGTGTACAGTTCTGGGCTCCTGTAAACAAGGCAGACATAGAGCTGGAGAGGGTCCAGAGGAGGGCAACTGAAGTAATAACTGGAATGGGGCAACTACAGTACCCTGAAAGATCAAAATTAGGGTTATTCACTTTAGAAAAAAACGACTGAAGGGAGATCTAATTACTATGTATAAATATATCAGGAGTCAGTACAGAGAGCTATCCCATCATCTATTTATCCCCAGGACTAACTGTGACGAGGGGACATCCTCTGCGTCTAGAGGAAAGAAGGTTTGTACACAAACATAGAAGAGGATTCTTTGCGGTAAGAATAACCTCTGCCTGAGGAGGTGGTAATGGTGAGCACAATAAAGGAGTTCAAGAGGGGCCTGGATGTATTTCTGGAGTGTAATAATATTACAGGCTATAGCTACTAGAGAGGGGTCGTTGATCCAGGGAGTTATTCTGATTGCCTGATTAGGGGAATAAAAAATTCCTTCCCGACTCCAAAGTGAGGAAAATTGGCTTCTACCTCACAGGGTTTTTTGCCTTCCTCTGGATCAACTTGCAGGATGACAGACCGAACTGGATGGACAAATGTCTTTTTTTGGCCTTATGTACTAGGTTACTAAAAATCCCAAATTTGCGAATTTTTCAACATTTTTGGTAATCTTCAGAATTTCAATTTCTCGGCTTTTAAAACAGAAAGTGATACCCCGTAATATGTTTATTACTTAACATTCCCCATATGTTTACTTTATGTTAGCATCATTTTGTAAATGTCATCTTATTTTTTGGGGACGTTAGAAGGCTTAGAATTTTAGAAGCAATCCTATTTTATTTTTCAAAAACACACTTTTTAAGGACCAGTTCAGGTCTGAAGTCACTTTGTGGGGCTTACAAAGTGGATACCCCCATAAATGACCCCATTGTAGAAACTACACCCCTCAAGTTACTTAAAACTGATTTTACAAACTTTGTTAACCCTTTAGGTGTTCCACAAGAATTAAAGGAAAATAAAAAATGAAATTACTAAATTTCACTTTAGGTAGATTTTCCATTTTAATCAATTTTTTTCTTTAACACATGGAGGGTTAACAGCCAAACAAAACATTAATTATCCTGATTGAGGTTTACAGAAACACCCCACATGTGGTCGTAAACTGATGAAAGGGCGCACAGCAGGGCGCAGAAGGAAAGGACTGCCGCATGGTTTTTGGAAGGCAGATTTTGCTGAACTGGTTTTTAGAGGGCATGGTTTTTTGAAGCCCTTCCTGATGCACCCCTACAGTAGAAACTTCCAAAAGTGACCCCATTTTGGAAACTAGGGGATAAGGTGCCAGTTTTATTGGTACTATTTTGGGGTATATATGATTTTTAAATCACTCTATATTCGTTTTTTGTGAGACAAGGTAACCAAAAAATGGCTGTATTTTTTACAAGGTTCATCTGACAGGTTAGATCATGCGCTATTTTTATAGAGCAGGTCATTACGGACGTAGCAATACCTAATATGTATACTTTTTTCTTATTTAAGTTTTACACAATAGCATTTTTGAAACATTTATTTCACTTTAACACAATAATGGTAAAAAAAAAAAAAAAAAAAAGTGCGTCTCCATTGCCAGTCTTTTTTCTTTGGGCGATTGTCTTATGTAGGGGCTCTTTTGTGGAATGAGGTGACTGTTTTATTGGTACCATTTTGGGGGACATACAAATTGATCGCTTGGTGTTGCACTTTTTGTGATGTAAGGTGACAGTTTTTTTTTTTCTGTTTTTCTTTCAACAGTTTCTATATTTTTACGGCGTTTATCGGACAGGGTGGATCATGTGATATTTTTTATAGAGCCAGTCGTTACGGATGCGGCGACACCTAATGCGTGTGATTTTTTTCTATTTTTTCAATATAAAGTCAGGGGAAAGGGACGTCTCTTTTTACTTGGAAAAAAAAACTGACTTTTTTAAAACTATTTGTCCCACTCTGGGACTTTACTTTTGGGGGTATGATACCCTCTGCAATGCATTACAATACATCTGTATTGTAATGCATTGCCTGTTAGTGTATTACACTGAGTAATACACTAACAGGTTGCCTAGGAGACCCAGTTATCAGAGACTGCCCACAACCAAACCCCTTTAAGGATGCAGCCTAATTTGGTACTTAAGGCTTGGCAATTATTTCTTATTTCAAAAGCCATACCTTTTTAATTTTTCCTTAGACATAGCCATGTGAGGGCTTGTTTTATGTGGGTTAAGTCTTTGGGTCAAGTTCACCATGCAAGTTAAATAAGATTAATATACACATACACACACACACCTATATAGATATACACAGTATATATTAAAGGGAACCTGTCACCTGGATTTGGGGTATAGAGCTGAGGACATGGGTTGCTAGATGGCCGCTAGCACATCCACAATACCCAGTCCCCATAGCTCTGTGTGCTTTTATTGTGGAAAAAAACCGATTTGATCCATATGCAAATTAACAAAAGAGTCATATCTTACTTGTGTGACCAGAGAAGAGTCATATTTTCAAGCTCTGACTCATCTCAGGTTAATTTGCATATGTATCAAATCGGTTTTTTACACAATAAAAGCACGCAGAGCTATGGGGACTGGGTATTGCGGATGTGCTAGCGGCCATCTAGCAACCCATGTCCTCAGCTCTATGCACAAAATCCAGGCGACAGGTTCCCTTTAAGTGAAATTAGCAAAAGGGAGTTTTTTTTTTTTATTGCAGTCACTGTAAGGCCATTTTCACACTGGTGTTTATCTTTTCGGCAGACTGTTTAGGTAGGGGAACAGCCCGCTGGATTCATACTACAGTGTACACATGTGCGCTGCCAAAAGTCCGCCCGACCCCATTCATTATAATGGGGAGCGGCGAGATCTGGCCGCAGCACGGCAAATATGCTGAGGCGGCCAGACAAATACCACTGCCGGAAAAGAAAGGCCGGTGTAAAACTGGCCTAACAATATATTACATCCTGCCAGAGGCAGGATGCATTAGTAGCTAGGACATGGCAGGCCTGGGTCCCTTCTGAAAGCGCCTGGTTGCCATACCAAGTACTCAGAACCCTGCAATTGCATTTATGTGGAGCTGATCGGAAGACAGAGGGAGCTCCCTCCCTCCTTTTAACTGCTCAGATGTTGCGTTCACTATTGACTGAGGCCTTTGAAGAGATAAAACTCCTGGGATCAGAGTTCTCCTATCCCGGCAGTGAGTCCGGGTTGCCTGCTGTATAATACAGCAGACCCCGAGTACTTACAGCACAGTTCCAGCTCCTGTTCATTACTGTGAAATAGTATTACAGCAACAGAGCCTTAACTACCAGAGCGTTAAAGTGCCAACGTACAGGGACACTTTGAAGATTGTAAAAATTATCAAGTTACTTTTCAAAACAGTGTTCCAACAGCATTTGGGTGCTTACAATGTTGGAAGATGCTTTCGTAAATGTGACTGGATCTGAAATGTCTTCCTCACTGCATTCTTCAGTTATCAAGTGGTTTGTCTGGTCCACTGTCGCTTTTGGCAATTCATTTCTGTATGGAACATGGGTCAAATTCTCTTCAAAAGGCTCAATCACCAAACTGGTAGAGTGACTGTTTCCATTCTTTGAGGTTTCATAATTTAGAGGAGCTGGAGGTAGACTAGCAATTGAAGATGACAAACTGCTTATGTGTGAATTGACATTTGGTTGCTCCTTTTTAAATGAAACACTGGGAAGCGTTTCATCATCTGAATCTTCTATCACCAAACTAATCATCTGACAACTGACATTTGCAATGTCATGTTCAGCATTATCTACAATTTCAGGAAAGGCTTGTGGTTTATCATTAGAAATACTTCTGTGTTTAGGTTTTTCAGGGAAAATATTTGGTCTAAGCCACACCCCTTCCGAGTCCCTTTTTAAGTTTTCCATTAGCTGTTCATTCAGTTGAGACTCCATCTGTACTAGTTCGTGAGCCTTCTGAACTCTTTCTTCAATGTACTGACCATCATGTTCATTTTCATATTCGTTTTCCTCCTCTTGGGAGGGAATCTCATGTGAATAGAGGAGGTCATGATCAGAGATTCCAAAAATTGGTAAAGTATGAAGATAAGCTATGTGTTCATCTAGATTTGTATCAGTTTTCCTTTGAGAAGAATGCATGTTTTGGAGCTGAATCTGAGTGGAAGAGGTTTGAGTGTCTTCTAGAGAAAACAGCTCCTTTAATTCCTGCTTTGAGAAGTAACGGAAGGGGTTTTTCTTGTCACCAGTTGTTTGTCTTATCAAGGAGTCCTTAAAGATTTGCCTCCTATATATTTTTTCTTCTACTGTGCCACAGGTTATGAGTCGATAGATTACAACATTTGCTTGTTGTCCTATTCTGTAGGCTCTATCAACAGCTTGTGCATCAGTGGCTGGATTCCAGCTGGGGTCAAAAATAACAACCCGGTCAGCTGAAGTTAATGTTAATCCAACACCCCCAACTTGTGTTGTCAGCAGCAATACAGAGTAGCTGTTGCTAGTTTGGAAAATACTTATTCTTTTCTCACGATCTAAAAGAGAAACTGTCCCATCAATACGCATTATTTTAAATCCTCTGTTATTCAAGATGCGATCAATCATATCAAGCATTTTTCTTGACTGCGAGAAAACAAGAGTCCTGTGACCTTCTTCTTTCAGTCTATTAAGGAGCTCAATCAAAAGCACCAGCTTTCCAGACTCCTTTATAAGAGCCTCATCAGAAAGGTGATCAAATTTTGTAACAACTTCAATGTCATGCTCTTCAGTGCCATCTCCTTCCAAGCCAAGCTGAACACAGGCTCTAGCAGAAAGTAGTCTCGGATGATCACAAAGCTTCTTCAAAATGGTCAGCTCTGCTAGAGGGGACCTGGTTGTCATTAGCAATTCCTTAATTTGATCTAAAGATATAAATTTTCTATACACATCTTCCTGAATCGATGATAAATAGACCCATATTATGAAGTCATTCTTTCTTGTAAGGGAAGGCATTGTACATAATGTTCTATTTCGCTCAATGGTTGTCTGCTGCTCAAAAACCTTCTTATGCTGAACGTCACTCTTTGTACGCCTAAGAAAGTAAGGCTGAATAATTTTCATTAGGTTTTCGGATATTTTAAGACCAAGGGCTTTTTCACCTGGCGTTGCATCTTTCTCTCTAGCCCTAATTATTGGGTTTTCATATTCCATTTTAAAAGTCTTAGCTGTTCCCAGCAGTGTTCCTTGACATGCAAAATCATACAAGGCCCACATCTCACGTAGATTGTTTTGGATTGGCGTGCCTGTCAGAAGAATGCGATTCTTAGCAGGAATTGCAGAACAAGATTTTGCAGTCTTTGTGGATGAGGATTTAATTTTATGTGCTTCATCTAAGATGATGTAATCCCATACAAACTCTCGTCCATTGCATGTGGCAAGCTGTTGCCAATTATTAATCAACATTTGATAAGTGGTGATGAGAACTCCACCCTTTCTCTGGATTTTTTCTAGGTTTCTGCTTCGTTCCTTTTTGCTAGTGCCATGAAATTCACTCACTCTCATGCCTGGAGTCCACTTTTCAAATTCTTTAACCCAATTACTAATTAGAGTTGTTGGCATTATTAATAGTACGCTATTGGTCAATTCAGCATCAAACATTCCAGAAAGGAAGGCAATAACTTGGATAGTCTTTCCCAGCCCCATGTCATCTGCCAAAATACCGCCTTTTCTTCCATCTCTGTTTAGTCTGTACATAAATGCAACACCTTCTTTTTGGTGTTCGAATAGCTTGTTGTATAGTTCTTTATAGAGCATTAGCCCACTGCCTAACACATCTATAAACTCATCATCTTGCTCATTTTGGACATCAAGCTGCTGGAGAGCTTCTTCAAGCTTTGCTATGCGACCTTTAAGCTTTTCACTGGGGTGTATGGAGTCCGCTTTTTGAAAGAATTCTATTGACTTTAACAGGTTTCCATTTTTGGCTTCTTGCTTTGCTTTTTGAACACATCTGCAAAAAAAAAATAAAAAAAAATAATGAAATCAGTTTATCATTTTTGAAATTCATTATAAATAGAACTGGTACATTCTGCTCATTACAAACCACATTATATAGAAGAGCGGGTACTTTACTTTTCAATATACAATAAGTGGTTTTACAGTCTTGACCAACAGTTTTGCACCGGACAAGTAGAGTAGGGGAGAGGAAAAACTGCCTGCCTAGGTGGGGGGGGGGGGGGGGGGGGGGGGGTAAAGAAGAAAAACTGCCTGCCTAGTGGGGGGGGGGGGGGGGGGGGGGGGTAAAGAAGAAAAACTGCCTGCCTAGTGGGGGGGGGAGGGGTGAGAGTGTGAGTGAGTGAGTGTCAGGACCTGTACTTGGATACAGCAGGCTGGCGGCACTACATGGGACACAGAGATGCCGCCAGCCTGCAGGACACTTGGACGACGGCAGGGTGTGAGGAGTAACAACTGGGGGGGGGGGGGGGGGGGGGGGGAGCGGCGCTGTACTACAGTAATGCAGGCTGGCGGCACTATATGGCTTACAGAGATGCCACCAGCCTGCAGACAGTTACGGTACCGGTCCGGACACTCCAGGACCAGCTCACATGGAGATGATCAGGCGCAGCACTTGGTCATTAGTGAAACCGCTAGCCCGCTGCTTAGTGCCGCAATGTATGTACGGGCTGGCGGCTTCACTGAAGGGTACTGCGAGTGCTGCACGCCCGTTCTCCCATGGTTTTATGGCAGCTCAGGAGCAGTTAGTGAGAGCTCCTGAGCTGTATCAAGTTACACATTTGGGCCACATTAGTTTTATAAGACGCACCAACTTTTTCCCTCTACCCCTTTTCCCAAATTTACGGATAAAATATATAAACAAACAATCAATAAACATATCACATATTGCCACGTGCGAAAACTCCAAACTATTAAAATATAAAATAAAAATCTCCTATGCAGTGAGCGCCGTAACAGAAAAAAAAAATTTAATAAAAAAACTGCGTGATTCCC